>NC_025691.1:29733904-29804657 GCF_000633955.1 Camelina sativa | reverse complement strand
ATTTGATTCATAAAATACATCGTTCCCTACTATGACTTTTCTGTTGAAGTTTTTTAGTCTTTTAGGTTTGTTTAAGGAATTATGTAGCATGGAAGCTATTTTTATAACCATGGTTACGTAATGATTTGTGTAATATTGATACAAAACGGGTTATTATTGAGAAACATTCTCTTAAGATGGTGATTAAAACTTAGGAGGTATTTGATAAATTAATGTATTATGTTGGATGCGTGTGAATGAATGCATCTCTCACCAACTCAGTGGGACAACTAAGACTTGTCGTCGTGTCGCATTGGCCAACACACAATCCGTGAATTCTCCTTATAGTCATAACTGTTTCTCTTTAATGCTACATATGTATGCATATATCTATACACATTATGTCTGTATTCTAGATTATATACATACTTTATACTATATGAAGGTTTGTTCAAAAAAAAAAAAAAAAACTCTGTGAAGAATGTGATTAACTTAGTTTGTTCATCATGTATAAACTGAAATTACTATACAATTCATACTAAAATTAGATTTGTTTTTTTAAATATTTAAAATAGTTAAAAAATTTCAATAGCCCAAAAGGAAACCAATCGTGAACGCATATTAAACACCTTTAGTGTAGTATAATTGAACTAGATATTATCAACATTTGTTTGATTTTAAAAATGTGGCAAAGGTTAACACAAGTGGGTACTTCAATTATCAAATTTTTGAACGAAAGACAAATCAGAGTTAATTATTTTTTTCCCGAAACTTGGCTGGCTTTCAGTATTTAGGTTTTTTAATATAAAGGCAGAAAGGGACCCTGTGACTGATAAAATTGTTTAACACTTAACTAACACATTAATTAACAATCAAATTCGAACCAGACGACAAATTACTTTCCAGCTTATGACACGTGGCAACGCATAATTGGGTTAATGGAGGGTACGATGCAGCCAAGAACCAAAAAATTTCCCACAATTATTATTCAGAAAAGAAGAAAAATACAAAAAAAAAAAAAAAAGATCTCACGTGCGGAACCAAACTGTTGTGACCTTTGTCTGATGACATTTCGTCTCTCTCCTTCTCTCAATTACTTACTTCTTTGCATTAACAAAATTTTTAACTTTTTTAGAAATCTCTCTATAAGCAGAAGTGGAGTAAGTAAACGTTGGGCCTTTGTGGGTCTCTCTCTGCAACGTCGCTGTTTTCAAATAATCCTAAATCAATTAAATTCACAAGAATCTGATTTTGAACTGATGATTGTGTGATGGTTCTGTTTTCTCTCTCTCCCTCTCTCTTTTCCTTTTAGTTCTTGCAAATTGGAAAAAGTAAGAGTCTTTTTACCCGAGAAACTAGCAGTTTTCCCGAGAAAATGATTTGAAAAACCAGGTCCCTAAAGCTAAAGCTAAAAAAACGTATACTACTCGTACTAGCAAAAGCTAAAGTAGTTGTAGATGCCAAGTTTCGATTTTTGAGCCTTTTAAGCTTTTTTTTTTTACTTGATTTCGTTTTTCTCGTTTGGCTCCTCCTCCTCCTCCTTTTTTCGCCGAGCAATTTAATCCGTTTTCCCCGAGGAACTGTTTCGTAAATTGTTTGCCGACACAAGAAAAATCTTAGATTTCTTCAATCGGCCATTTCTACAATTTTTTTTTTTTTTTAAAGCTTCGAGCTTTTCCTCCGGATCATTTTCGAAATGGGTCTGTGTTATTCAGTAGATCGAACCACTGGGAAGGAACCAGGAGAAACCAGCACCACCGCCTCTGCGACGGAGACGGCTGATGAGAGGTTAGGATCCGGACGGTGGCGGCGGCCGAGAGATTTAATGGGCGGCGGCGAAATCGAACAGGTTTTGGGTCGCTTTGTTTCCAATGGTTCTAGTAAGGTTGCATGTCTTTACACTCAGCAAGGCAAGAAAGGGACTAACCAAGACGCCATGCTTGTCTTTGAGGTTCGTTTCTTTATATCTTTCTAAATATTGATCTTTTCACTCTGTTTTTGCAACCCATTTGGATTTTGATCATTACTCACAGAACAAGTTAGGGTATTGTGTTCCTCATTCGATTTAGTGTTGTTCAAATGTATGGGGGAAAGCCACTTGGATGATCCGGAACATGATTGCATTATTCTTTTGTTGCTAAGTGCTTAGGAAGAGAGAGAGAAACTTGGAATGATGCATGACTATTAACAATTTTCTGGGACCATTTACAAAGCTTAGAACTTTGAAGATTGAGATGGCTGTGTTTGTTTGTTCTTGTGTTGTCTTGAGTCTTTGACCTGTTTCTACAGGGACCACTAGTTTGCTGGACTCTTCCTTCCTTAGATTCTTCTATTTCTTTCAGTGTTGCGTTGACATCTGAAGACAAATTTCTAACTTTTGTGAAAACTACTTCAAATTCCAGAACTTTTGCTCGAGAGATGATACAGTGTTTTGTGGTGTGTTCGATGGACATGGACCATTTGGTCATATGGTTGCCAAGAAAGTCCGAGATACATTGCCCTTCACACTCTCAACTCAATTGAAAATGACCTTGAATACGGAACAAAGCGGGTTAGTGATGAAGGAGAATGATTTGCAAACCAAAGGTACAGAGGAAGAAGAAGAAGTGCAGAAATCTGAGTCCGTTACTACTATGGATGAGCAATGGTGTGAGCTAAATCCAAATGAGAACAATGATGAACTTCCCGAAATGTATCTGCCTCTTAAACATGCGTTGCTTAAGTCTTGTCAGCAGATAGATAAAGAGCTTAAAATGCATCCAACTATTGATTGCTTCTGCAGCGGAACAACTTCAGTCACTTTGATCAAGCAGGTTCTCAGCTTTGAATCTGCTTGCAACCAAAAGACGATTCAACGATTGCATATTAACTTCTGTGATTTCTTTTAGGGTGAGCATTTGGTGGTTGGAAATATTGGTGACTCGAGAGCCGTTCTTGCCACAAGAGATGAAGACAATGCTTTGCTCGATGTACAGTTAACCGTAGACTTAAAACCGGATCTGCCAGGTACTTTATCACAAATCTTGATCTTAAAACTCCTGAGAAGCCAGAGGCAAATTTCTCAACTTTCTCTTTCGATGTACTTTCAGGTGAATCAGCGAGAATCCAGAAATGTAAAGGAAGAGTCTTTGCATTGCAAGACGAGCCTGAGGTAGCTCGTGTATGGTTACCAAACAGTGATTCACCTGGTTTAGCAATGGCTCGAGCTTTTGGAGACTTTTGTCTTAAAGACTACGGATTNCGAAGCACAGCGGCTCGAGCTTTAGTGGACACAGCGGTTCGATCATGGAGAATCAAGTACCCAACTTCCAAAAACGATGATTGTACTGTAGTCTGCCTCTTTCTACAAGATTCATCAGTAGCCGTGGAAGTTTCAAGCAATGTAATGAAGCATTCACACAAAGAAGAGCCCATAAGGAGTGTTAGTAACAGTATAAGCAATGAGGATGACGAGATTGTCCCCGTTAAAGAAGACAAAACCCCTGCGAGTTTCGGGGTTGAGTCGAAGATGATGACAATGACACTTGCGGAGTGTATTTCGGTGGCACAGGATGATGAGGAATGGTCTGCTTTGGAAGGGTTGACGAGGGTGAATAGTCTCTTGAGCATTCCAAGGTTCTTCTCTGGTGAGCTTAGATCAACTAGTTGGAGAAAATGGTTGTGACTTTTTTGACTTGTGGATTCTATGTTAAGGCCGACAAAAACACTTCATATCACGATGTTCTTTTGTTTCATATCCAACTTTTTTTCTTCTTTTCATGGAAGTTCTTTGCAAATATATAATGTTCTTTTGTTTCAATACATTTCATACATGTGAGATTGTACATGTTAGTAAGACACTAGACAGAGAATCATTCACTAATAGACAACTTTTTTTTTTGAATTATTAACTTTTTTTGGGTTGACGAATTGGATCTATTATTGGATACTCTCTGTCTGTATATTTAACTAAAGTTTGTATTACATGTAGACAAAATGTGTAGTTTCTTGAAAAGTGGAAGAAGTGGCTTTTACGTTTAAAGCATTTAATTAGTTTATGGAGATGGTTGGATTATTGGGCACTGGCGAGACCCCACTTTTTTATGGTAGGTTCCACTATCTTCTGCTTCTCTGTCTTGTGATTCTCAGGCTCAGCATAATGATCAACGAAGGTTGCTTTGATTGGAAAACAGAGCTTAACGGTAACCTAAGTTTACATTATTAATTTTGTAGTGCCTATTTGAAATTATTTTGTACTTATATATAGAAATGTAACACTCAAGTGTTTTAATAACTAAAATGTTTTGTAAAAGAGACACATGAACCGTTAAATTGACTTCGAAGAGAAGGCAAATTGAGTGAAACCTACTTTTCTTGGTGCCACTCGTGTTCCTATTGGCACACTTCCCACTTACATTTTTTTCTCAATGAGACATTGATGAATCTTGTCTCATAAGGAAGCTACTTTAATCTGTTTGTTCTTTCTCCAAGATTTTCACTTAAATATCAAACTTCAAGAACTCATGTCTCTTGAGGAACAATATGGTGGCTTCCAACACCATAACCGCTACGTCGCGGTTGCTATTGATCTGTTTTGCTTACTCGTTCACTTTCTTCTCAATGACTTCCTCAGTCACTGACCCTCGTGATGGTATGTGATGAATTTTCCATTTCCCTTGCGTTGAATCCGTTCGTGGAAATGATTGTGACTTACTCGGTTTGTTGTTTTCTATTAGCGGCCTCGCTGCGTTCTTTGATGGATCAATGGGACAACACACCGCCTAGTTGGGGAGGTTCTGAGGATCCTTGTGGAACTCCTTGGGAAGGTGTCTCCTGCAACAACTCCAGAATCACTGCATTGTGAGTGTTCCTTAATCACTCAGTCATTCGTACCTATGTATGTGTGAAAAAGAAGAAATATTAGAGCAGTTTTCTTAGTTATTTTGTTAACAAGCATAGTCTTTAATGTGCAGGGGTTTGTCAACAATGGGTCTCAAAGGAAGGCTTAGTGGGGACATTGGAGAACTAGCTGAACTAAGATCCTTGTCAGTCTCTTTTGATGAATCATCGACAATTACAACAGAGGAACGTCTCATTTTACTTTTTTTTTTCTGACCTGACCTGGCGACTTTGTGTTGTTTCAGGGACCTTTCGTTTAATCCTGGTCTCACGGGTTCACTTACTTCTCGGTTAGGAGACCTGCAAAAGCTTAACATCCTGTAAACATCTTTTCTGCGCAAACATCCTTAAAGTGATCTCTTTGTTCTTGTTCTAAACAGTTGTATTGTTTTTTTTTTGTAGTATCCTTGCTGGCTGTGGCTTCACTGGTAGCATCCCAAATGAGATTGGCTACCTCAAAGATCTATCTTTCTTGTAAGAAAGACGCAATTTTGCCGTGTTAAGTCTTCTACTTTACCTTAAAACCAACATATGTTTGATGAGACTACTTGCCACTTGGTTCCACCATGTTTTCTCAGGGCCTTGAACTCAAATAACTTCACGGGTAAAATTCCAGCATCTCTTGGAAACCTCACCAAGGTTTATTGGTTGGATCTTGCGGATAATCAGTTGACAGGACCCATTCCAATTTCATCAGGCTCTAGTCCTGGTCTTGATCTTCTTTTAAAAGCCAAACACTTGTGAGTACTTTTATTTTCTCTGCAGACATCTTCTTTAGCTTCAAGTATCTCTCATCTGATGCAAATGTTATTGAAACTGCAGTCATTTCAACAAGAATCAGCTCTCAGGCACAATTCCACCAAAACTTTTCAGCTCTGAGATGATACTGATCCATGTGTATGTCAAGTACTCTATAATCATATTAAACTTCTGCCAAGATTAAGGCTACTCATCTCAACAGATATGTTCAAATGTCAGATTATTCGATGGAAACCAATTCACAGGGAGCATACCTTCCACTTTAGGACTCGTTCAGACACTAGAGGTTCTGTGAGTAACACACCATCTCTTTGTCCTTCGTTTCATGTTTCTTCCCTATCTTCAAAAGATTTAACGTCTCTCTTGGATTTGCAACAGTCGGCTTGACAGAAACACTCTGACCGGAAAAGTTCCAGAGAATCTCAGTAATCTCACAAATATCATTGAACTGTAAGTGTAACCAGAGTTGTAACTTATCCAGATCGATCATCTTTAGTAGGCATCAGTAACGAATGTATACATCTTTGTTTCTGTCTCTCATCAGGAACTTAGCTCACAACAAGCTTGTAGGATCTTTGCCAGATTTGTCAGATATGAAGTCAATGAACTACGTGTAAATTTCTCAGCAACATAGAATGTCTTTGTCTACATTTATGTGTATGTGTGTTCTGATTAAATGTGATGTCTGCTACAGAGATCTCAGCAATAACTCATTTGATCCATCAGAGTCTCCTCTATGGTTCTCAACCTTACTTTCACTGACTACACTGTAAGTGCAACTCTGATACAGTTTACAAACCAGAAAACAAGCATATGGAGCTCTCACAATCTGTTACTATTTTCTTGGATTTAGTGTGATGGAATATGGATCTCTTCAAGGACCATTGCCCAATAAACTCTTTCGGTTTCCACAGCTTCAACAAGTGTAAGTTTCAGCATTTGCTCTTTACTGAAGTTTGATAACTGCTTTATAAAATCATCAACTTACTGATTTGGATTTGCACAGGAAACTGAAAAAGAACGCATTCAATGGAACACTGAGCTTGGGAGACACAGTAGGTCCACAACTCCAACTTGTTGATCTGCAAGACAATGACATTTCTTCTGTAACACTTAGCTCTGGATATACCAATACATTAATGTAAATAGATTCGTTCCTCCTATATTTACTTCAGTTCAAACTGTCTATATCAACCTATTAAAGAAGATCTCTCCTGTTGCAGACTCGTAGGAAACCCTGTATGCACAACAGCTCTCTCAAACACAAACTACTGCCAGATTCAGCAGCAACAAGACAAACGAATATACTCGACCAGTCTTGCTAACTGTGGAGGAAAATCTTGTCCATCAGACCAAAAGATTAGCCCTCAGAGCTGTGAATGCGCCTACCCTTATGAAGGCACACTATACTTCCGAGGGCCTATGTTCAGAGACCTGTCCAATGTGAACACATACCATTCACTGGAGATGAGCTTGTGGGTGAAACTAGGACTTACTCCAGGCTCGGTCTCTCTACAAAACCCTTTCTTCAACAATGATGATTATCTTCAGATACAGTTGGCCCTTTTCCCACCTATGGGCAAGTATTTTAACAGAACTGAAGTTCAGAGAATTGGATTTGACTTGAGTAACCAAACATACAAACCTCCTCCCTTGTTTGGACCTTACTACTTCATTGCATCTCCCTACACTTTCCCAGGTAGCATGTACATAAAAAGCTTATAATACACCTGTTTTTAAAGTTCAAGACACTGGACTCTAACAATATAATAAATATTTTTGCAGCTGAAGGTAACGGACATTCCTTGAGCTCTCGGATGGTCATTGGGATAATAACTGGTTGCAGCGCTTTGGTCCTGTGCCTTGTTGCGCTAGGAATATATGCAATGTGGCAAAAGAGACGTGCAGAGGAAGCTATCGGTTTGAGTAGACCATTTGGTAAGTCCAAAGTGTTGTAAAAACACTACCATTTTAGATTAGTCCCCTGCAGAATCTCTGAGGTCCACCTGCAAAAATATTTCTGTAAAGTAGAAGATTGAACTATTAGGTTTTACAATGGTCTTTTGATTCTCTCAGTTTCATGGGCATCGAGTGGAAAAGACAGCGGTGGTGCACCGCAGCTGAAAGGGGCTCGATGGTTCTCTTACGAAGAAATCAAGAAGATCACGAACAATTTCTCTGTGAGCAGTGAGCTGGGTTATGGAGGTTATGGAAAGGTAGGTTTTTGAAAGATCGATGCTTGAAACTAGGGCTTCACTTTCAGGGTTTGACGTTCCTCTGTTTCTCTCTGTAGGTGTATAAAGGAATGCTTCAAGATGGGCAGATGTTGGCGATCAAAAGAGCACAACAAGGATCCACACAAGGAGGTCTCGAATTCAAAACAGAGATTGAGTTGCTTTCTCGAGTTCATCACAAGAACCTGGTTGGGCTTGTCGGCTTTTGCTTCGAACAAGGCGAGCAGATTCTGGTCTACGAGTACATGTCCAACGGATCACTAAAAGATAGCTTAACAGGTACTGCAAAATTAATTTGGTCTTTTAGCTGATTAAGTAAATCACAAAGACAAAACTTGACCTCTACGCACATTGTTGTTAGGGCGATCCGGTATTGTGCTGGATTGGAAAAGAAGGCTGAGAGTGGCTCTAGGATCAGCAAGAGGACTAGCATACCTCCACGAATTGGCAGATCCTCCGATCATCCACAGGGACGTGAAGTCAACTAACATTCTTTTGGATGAGAATCTCACGGCCAAGGTTGCCGATTTTGGCTTGTCCAAGCTGGTTTCAGACTGCACCAAAGGCCATGTTTCAACACAAGTCAAAGGCACATTGGTGAGTTTTATGATCAATTCATCTCTGACTTAAATTAGGGAACCTTGTTTGGTTTCTGATGGAATTGAATTGAAACGGTCAATGGCAGGGATATTTGGATCCAGAATACTACACAACGCAGAAACTTACAGAGAAGAGTGATGTGTATAGCTTCGGTGTCGTAATGATGGAGCTGATCACGGCGAAACAGCCGATAGAGAAAGGCAAGTACATTGTTCGAGAGATCAAGCTTGTAATGAACAAGAGCGACAATGAATACTACGGACTAAGAGATAAGATGGATAGGTCGTTGAGAGACGCCGGAGCTCTGCCAGAACTGGGGAGGTATATGGAACTAGCCCTGAAATGCGTTGATGAGACGGCTTCTGAGAGGCCAACGATGAGTGAAGTGGTTAAAGAGATTGAGATGATCATCCAGAATAGTGGGACAACGAGTAGTAGCTCCTCTGCATCTGCGTCGTCTTCAGCTACAGAATTTGGTGTCGTGAAGGGCGGAGAGAAGCTTTTGTATGGTGGTAGTTTGAGGAAGAAAGAAGCACAAGACGGAGAGTTTGATTATAGCGGTGGCTACTCTGTTCCGACCAAGATAGAGCCCAAGTAAAAAAAAATAACTATAATTCTGATTATGAACATGCTCTTATCATGGTTTCTTGCTTCTGAGATTTGATTATACATAATATTTTTGTCATCGTTATGTCGGTGTTACTTTATAACGCATGACGGCATGAATGAAAGTGGAAAAGTCAAATATTAATGGAAAACTTGTTGACCTGGAGAAAGAACACTGAGTAAGCCTAGGCCCAATATTGTATTCGATTATTGGGCTTCCTATAAATGGCTCATTTTGAGACTGATTAGGCTTTCTTTTTTAGAGAGAAAGAAAGAAAGTAGCGTGTGTGTTGAGATTGAGATTCTCTCTATCACAGTCACAGTCACAGTCACAAGAAATGGCTTCGAAAAAAAGTAAAATAGCTTCGTCATCTTCGTCGTCGAGCAACTGGGCGGAGCTTCCGCCGGAGTTAATTTCTTCGATTTTAATCCGATTGAGCACGGTTGATCTACTGAAAGCTCAGATTGTGTGCAGATCGTGGCGACGCGTCTCTAAAGACCCATCGATGTGGCGGATAATCGAATTGGAAGACGTAGCCTCTGAAGATATGTGTCGTCGCGCCATTGATCTCAGCGATGGTGGTTTGGTCGAGATCTTTATTGATGTTAAGAACTTGGGTGAAGCTATCCTCGCATACATGGCCGAGAGGTTTCTTCTTCGATCTCTCTCTCTATCTCTCTCTCTCTCTATATATATATATGTATATATATACCCTTAACAGTACACTTAGCTAATTTAGAGAATTTGGGGCGTTGATTTGATTGCTATGTTGTTACTTTTCTTGGGAGGATATTTTTATTTGCCCTTACTTACTCCTCTGAGTCTGAGAGAACGAACAACCAAGGGGAACTTATCTCGTCTCTTTCCTCTTACTGATGAGTGATGAATCATTCACTGTTAAAAAATACTTACTTGAATATGTTGTACATAGGCTTGGATTGATTACAAAGTTACAAAAAAAAAATCAAATAGGTTATATAATCAGTTGTCGTCATTGGTTTTGTTTTTTGGGGTCTTCTTCTTCTTCTGCATATTGTAAACTTGGTGTTTGTGATTGTTATTTATTCCAATTTCCCTTTTCTTTCCATGTTTTGGCGTTGAATACATGATCCACCTGATCAATCCTAACTTTGTTATTATGCTTTTGTTGTCAAATCAGTATTTTGGCTCCAGTTTCTTTTATCTGCTGCTACTATTTTTCTTCTTCTCTATCTTAGATCCTATTATGGTTCTAACTTTTTTACACACTCTATTATTTTCTTTGCAGGTCAAGTCTTCTGAGAAGCCTTATACTATCAAGTCGATCATGTTTCTCTTTCTTTCCAGATGATATTTTTCGCGAAGCAGTTGTGAAACTTCCATTGCTTGAGTACCTCCATGTTCCAAGCTTCATATTTTCAAGAGAGTCTCTGAGAGTTGTAGGCAAGTCTTGTCCAAATCTGAAAACGTTGAAGCTACACCACCACTGCCCTTCCTCCCGTGATGCTGATGATTCGATAGCCATGATAATTGCAGACAGCATGCCCGGACTACGCCACCTCGAGCTTTGCGGACACCCTCTATCTAACATGGGCTTGAAAGCCATTCTTGACGGTTGTCCTCACCTGGAATGCCTAGATTTACGCGAGTGTTTTCACATTGACCTTTCAGGGAATCTGGGGAAGCGGTGTTTGGAGAGGATCAAATATTTGAGACGCCCCAATGACTACCCACCAGAAACAGAAGAAGAGTCCTATCTAAATGATATTTTGTCAGATATAGGATTGCCTGATCCCCCCTATGATTGAACTATTGAAGATGGTTTCATCTTGGTTAAGGTGACTTGTTCGTGAAGTTGCTTTGTCAATCTCGTCCGATCAGCAACGCTCCACAATATCATCAGCCTAGTTAATATTGTTTCCTTGTGTGTGTAAGTGTAATGGGATCTGTTTTGTAAACATGATGAGTCACCACCACCACTGGATTCAAAACCATATATTACACGCAATTAGCCCACGTCTTTGGTAAAAATCGTGATTACTAAACAAGAAAAATCTAAACAGAGTAGTTGGGCCAAATAAAAAAATATATTAAAAGTTTTTGATACTAGTGAAAGCCCAAAACGGAAGGCCACCTGAGAAGTCAGAGCAGCAGTGGGGACGCAGATTCCTATAAATTGCGTCCTGCACAAAGGAAGAAGAACAAGTCCATCTCACAAGTTTCATTAATTCCGTTTTCGTGAATCTCTCTGTGTACAAAGACGAAGAGCAAACAAGACGAAGTGACACTGATAGAAACCCTAGGGTTTTTTTTTTGTTTGTTAAATTCCGTCGAGGCGTAATGTCGTCGGAGCTGCAGATTTCGCCGGCGATTCACGACCCGCAAGGGCAAGAAAAGCAGCAGCAAGCCGCCGGAGTCGGGATTTTGCTTCAGATCATGATGCTTGTCCTCTCTTTTGTACTCGGTCATGTCCTTCGCCGTCATAAGTTCTATTATCTACCTGAAGCTTCTGCTTCTCTTCTAATCGGTTTGTTTTCTCTCTCTCGTCTTCTTCTTCTTACTCCTTTGTATTGCGATCGCCCTTCCCGTGTTCAATCGATTGTTTTTGTTTTGATTTACTTGTGGAATTTTAGGGCTGATCGTTGGTGGTTTAGCGAACATCTCGAACACGGAGACTAGCATTAGGTTCGTCGTTCAACTAATTAATTTTTTTTTTTTTTTTAGTATTTTCTCAATTATTATTTATATACATATTGCTATTTTTATTGTCCTTTCTCCACTGACCTAGGAGTGTAAATGACTCACATAAGTATTTATTATTCTTGAATGCTAATCGATTTTGCGTTTTTCTCCAGGACATGGTTCAATTTCCACGATGAATTCTTCTTTCTGTTTCTGCTGCCTCCCATCATATTATATCCTTTATCGAGTTTTGTATTTGCAAATGTTCTTGCCTTTAGTTTAGTTTACACTTACGTCTCTGTGTTACATAATCTTCTCAATGAGTCAATTTGGCAATAAAATATGTTGTTTTTTCTTGACGTACTTGTTTGCACTCAGTCAGGCTTCAGTCTGCAACCTGTAAGTGCAGAGACCTCTCCTGTCTTTATTGATTTTCTTGTTTAACCATCAGATATTGCATCCTTGCTTTCGTATTCTTGATGATGCTTACGTTGTTGCTGGGTTTTTTATGCAGAAACCTTTCTTTTCAAACTTTGGAGCCATTGTCACTTTTTCAGTGCTTGGAACTTTTGTAGCTTCCATGGTTACTGGATTGCTAGTGTAAGTATCTCGTTCTTGTGCAGGGCTTATGTTTGTAACATTTTTCTTGACAGAAAAAGGCACTCTTTCCATTATTCATATATTTCTTTTTCTCTTTGAAGGTACCTTGGCGGTGTGATGTTTCTCATGTACAGACTTCCATTGGTCGAGTGTCTCATGTTTGGCTCTCTTATCTCGGCCACTGATCCTGTCACTGTATTGTCTATATTTCAGGTATTTTCACTGCTTATTTACAATTTTCTGAATGGTACTAGTTTTCGACCGCTTCTTACTACTGTATTTTTTGTCAGGAACTTGGTTCAGATGTAAATTTGTATGCCCTGGTGTTTGGAGAATCAGTTTTAAATGATGCTGTAAGTAGTTTTTGAGAAGTGATTTCTACTTTCTGTATGTATATACTAGGATGAAAAATGGCACATTACTCATCAGGCCTTTTTCTTTCTTATGTTGCTTTTTGCAGATGGCGATATCTCTGTACAGGTTTATAAGCTAATTCAAAATAAGGTTTGAAACACTATAATTAGATGGTTAGGTATTTTAACAAGGTTATAAACTGGGACGCAGGACAATGTCCTTGGTGAGAAGTCATTCCTCTGGACAGAATTTCTTTATGGTGATAGTCAGGTTTCTCGAAACGTTTGTCGGTTCAATGTCTGCAGGTTTGCTTTAATCACCTGCCTTACTTTTTCTCTGTCCCTATATTCATGCATGGTTGGGCTCTCTCAACTTGAAATGGCATGGTAGCGTATGAGGTTGAGAATGCTGCTAATAAAATTCGACGTTATGAGCAAGTTTAAAGGAAGAAATATAACATAAAAATATCATACTGAATTTGACATTTCAAGCTTCTCAAGATTTTCTTATGTCACTATATATTCTTATATTTGTCCTTCGGGTTATTAAAAAGCCAAATGTGTGCTTCTGCAGGCGTTGGAGTTGGATTCACCTCTGCTCTCATATCCTTTTTGTGGTTCTAGATTCTTTTTGAAACATTTCACTTCATTACATACACATAGATGTTTTGTTAGCCTTAATGCAAAGCACCTATTCAAGTATGCAGGGCTGGATGTTGACAAGTGAGTGACCGTAGTCTGTGTTTGAAGATTTATTTATTTTGGGTTCTATTGGTCAGCGATGAAATATTTTATTCTGATTCGCTCGCTCCTTCTTTCAGTCTGCAGAACTTGGAATGCTGCCTCTTCGTGCTTTTTCCATATTTCTCGTAATAAAAGTCTTCTCTTCTATATTAGCTATGTGTCTCCTATATTCCACTCTCATAGAATTAGAAATTGTGCAGTTTGTTAACTTTGTTTTCTTTGTGCTAGATACATGCTTGCTGAAGGTCTCAGTCTATCTGGCATCGTATCGATTCTATTTACTGGGATTGTGAGTTGTCATTCAATTACATGAACTTATGTGTTTTCGCCAAAAGTAAAGTAGTATAACGGAAACTGCCTGTGCCTTCTAGGTCATGAAACATTATACCTACTCAAACTTGTCTGCAAATTCTCAGCGATTTGTGTCTGCGTTTTTTCATCTGATATCTTCACTGGCAGAGACTTTTGTGTATGTATTTGATTCTTATTCTCCCATGCATATTAATAGTTTGGTTTTTAGTAATGTTCGTCAGTGACGTGATCTTACAATTTGAAATGATAAAATCTGCAGGTTCATCTACATGGGTTTTGATATTGCCATGGAAAAGCATAGTTGGTCACACTTGGGATTCATCTTTTTCTCTATTGTATCCTCTTACTCAAGTTTTACTGAATCGGAATTCACTTATTTCCTTTCTATATGTTGGTCCTTAACTTTATTTTTATCTTTGGTGATGAACTTCAGTTATTTATCGTAATTGCAAGGTATGCTTTTTGTTTCACTTTGATGATCTGTATAAGACTATAAGTACATATATTCATTTCCGAATAGTTTTTTTTTTTTTTTTTGCTGCTGTTTTTGGTGTCTGATAGTGTTACTCTTTGTAATATATGTCTTACTCAGGGCAGCTAATGTGTTTGGTTGTGGATATTTGGTCAATCTGGCACGGCCTGCTCATAGGAAAATACCAATGACGCATCAGAAAGCACTTTGGTACAGTGGTAAGATACTGCTCTTTTTCCCCTGAAGTAGTTATTGTTTACAATTTAATAGTAATAAATAACAAAGACATGTGGATTGCATAGGACTTCGAGGTGCTATGGCTTTTGCTCTTNTGGGTTCTATTGGTCAGCGATGAAATATTTTATTCTGATTCGCTCGCTCCTTCTTTCAGTCTGCAGAACTTGGAATGCTGCCTCTTCGTGCTTTTTCCATATTTCTCGTATTAAAAGTCTTCTCTTCTATATTAGCTATGTGTCTCCTATATTCCACTCTNCAATTTGATTTAAACTGAGCATCCCGATCAAAGGTTTCTGTTGCTGATAACTGAGCCAAAGTATTTTGCTTACCATGTGATCCTTGATGGCTACTGGAACTGATTGCAGGTGTTGCTGATTGGAGGATCCACTGGTACAATGCTTGAAGCCCTAGAGGTCGTAGGTGATAGCCATGATACATCCTTAGGTGATGTAAGTCAGCTGAACGTAAATATTATTTAAGCCATTTACGTAGAATTCATGTCCTAAAAGATGATCCCTCCTATTAGAACGCTAATCTCGGTCTCTTGTCAGGGTTTTGAGGTGGTGAACAGTCGTTATATGACTAGTTATGATGATGAAGATACACCGTCAGGAAGCGGATTCAGGACAAAACTAAGAGAGTTCCATAAGAGGTAAATGACTCATCAACTTACTCACGCCGCAACAACATTTTGTCGGCTTTCAATTCTCTATGAAAACACAAGAATCCGATTCATTTATTGTTTTGTTGTATGCAGCGCGGCATCATTCACAGAACTAGATAAGAACTATCTAACACCATTCTTCACAAGTAACAACGGAGATTATGATGATGAGGATAACATAGAGCAACACCATGGTAATATCATAATATATACTCTAATCTCTTGCTTCACTATTATATGCTTTATTTATTACTCCCCAAAAAAAAACCATGAAATATATAAATCAATGGGTTTTGCAGAAGAACGAATCCCATTTACTAGAAGAGGAAATCTAAATAACCGAGGCTAAAATTCCCGAGAGAAGAAATCTAAGTGTTTTTTTCACCGGCATATATGTACATAAAAGAAATTGGATGTATCGGAGGAAGTAGTGAGAAGGGTATCTTCTAGAGTTCTCTCTAATATGGGACTTGTGTTGTTGGTTTTGAACCTCAAAGGGAGATATTGTTAGGTTGAAACTAATTACATTCACACAAAAAAAAACTTAATGGCCATGGCTGCTTATACTTGTCTATCCCAGGAATGTTAAAAAAAAAATTATTTGGAAATGCGATAATGTCTCCTTTGTCTCGTGGTTTGTTATTGTTTCCGGGTTGAAGAATTAAATAGAGAACGTCACGGCATGCCCAAAGTGTGGACCTTGTTTTTTCGTCTAATATAACTATATTTTGTAGTTGAGAGTCTCTCTAGGAAGTAATAAGTTTACCAAATACGCTTCTAATCACTCCATCTTTCGTTCATAAATAAATATCTCTCCTCTCTCTTCTCTCTTCTCTCTTCTCTCTTTTGTTATTTCTTCTTCTTCTTTCATGGCTCTTACTGGCTGGGCAATCACAATCTGAATCCTTTCTTCTTTATTCTTCTATACTTCTCTCTCTATCTATCTGATTTTCGCGGAGAGCGTTCCACGATGAGTCTGGTGGTTGGTCAGTCGCTGGGTTTAACTCTATTCGGTGATGGTCTTTCGTTACGCAATTCGAAAAGAAATGGCGCAAAATCCAAGTTTTTCTTTGTCAATCGGAGGGGAATAGCTCGTGCGGCTCTGGTTCAAGCTAGGCCTAGAGAGGATGGAGCGTCGGCGATTCCTTCTCCCTCGGCGAGAGCGACTACGGCGTCGGTTGTACAGTACCGGCGAGCTGATCTCGCGGATGACCTTCAAGCTGAGGCGCGAGCTCTGGGTCGTGCTGTTGATGCTTCTGTTTATTCTCCGGAGCTCATCGCCAGGAAACATGGCTCTCAGCCTTTCAAGGTTAGCTACTTCGTTTCGTTCGTCAGTCTTTTTGGAGTTTCAAGTCTTTGTAGTTCCACTGAGAGTTGCAGCTCAATTTCGGACTTTTAGGCTTTGCGAAGAAGTTTGGAGATATTGGGAGCTTTGAGTGGTTTCGCTTTGAAATTGGGGATTGATCAGAAGCAAGGCAACTTAGAGAAGAATATGAAGAAGAGAGCAGGCCAGCTCCGCCGCATTTTCACTCGTCTCGGACCTACTTTTGTTAAATTGGGTCAAGGTCTCTCCACCCGACCAGACCTCTGTCCACCTGATTATCTTGAAGAACTTGCAGAGCTTCAGGTTCACCTCTTCTTACCCCATCATTTACTCAGCTTTACATCTTTAGTATCAAAAAGGCATATTTGTTTGGGATAGGGAAGAGTATATCTCTAACTTTGAATACTATTTTGTTTGAGTTCCTAAATAGGATGCTTTGCCAACCTTCCCTGATGCAGAGGCCTTCGCTTGCATTGAGAGAGAGTTGGATTTGTCTCTAGAGTCCATCTTCTCGTCTATATCCCCTGAACCAATCGCAGCAGCTAGTCTTGGCCAGGTTTACAAAGCTCAGCTGAGGTATTCAGGTCAGGTTGTTGCTGTCAAAGTTCAACGCCCTGGAATCGAAGAAGCTATTGGCCTTGATTTTTACCTCATTAGAGGAGTTGGGAAACTCATTAACAAGTATGTTGACTTCATCACTACCGATGTCCTTACCCTTATCGACGAGTTTGCCTGCAGAGTTTACCAGGAGCTAAACTACGTCCAAGAGGCGCAAAACGCCAGAAGGTTTAAGAAACTGTATGCTGATAAAGCAGATGTTCTTGTTCCTGATATTTTCTGGGATTACACGGGCCGCAAGGTTCTAACAATGGAATGGGTTGAGGGAACTAAACTGAACGAGCAACTTGCCATTGAGAGTCAGGGTTTGAAGGTTCTGGATCTTGTAAATACAGGAATCCAGTGTAGCCTACGGCAACTCTTAGAGTATGGTTTTTTCCACGCTGACCCTCATCCTGGTAATCTCTTGGCAACACCTGATGGAAAACTTGCCTTTCTAGACTTTGGCATGATGAGTGAGACACCAGAGGAAGCTAGATTTGCTATCATAGGTCATGTTGTTCATTTAGTGAACCGAGATTATGAAGCCATGGCCCGAGATTACTATGCTTTGAAGTTCTTGTCGCCTGATGTGGATGTTACTCCCATCATACCAGCTCTCAGAGACTTCTTTGACGATGCACTTAATTATACTGTGAGCGAGCTCAATTTCAAAACTTTGGTTGATGGTCTAGGTGCTGTCTTCTATCAGTATCCATTTAATGTCCCGGCCTACTATGCTCTGATTCTGAGGTCGCTTACTGTGCTTGAAGGTTTGGCACTTTACGCAGATCCTAATTTCAAAGTCTTAGCTGCTTCATACCCATATTTTGCCAAAAGGCTTCTCACTGATCCAAACCCGTATCTAAGAGATGCCCTTATCGAGCTTTTATTCAAAGATGGAAAATTTAGGTGGAATAGACTCGAGAACCTTCTACAACAGGGAAGTAAAGATAGAGACTTCTCAGCAAAGGATGCTCTGCAACCAGTTTTGAAGCTGTTGCTGGATCCAAATGGGGAAGAGCTTCGACTGTTAGTAATTAAAGAAGCTGTACGAGTCAGTGAAGCGATTGCGTTGGGCACTGTTGTTGATACATACAATTCCCTTCCTGAGTTTCTGCGATCTCTTGTCTTCAATGGAAATGGGAATGGCCCTCTGACAATGAGCTCCACGGAACTTCAAAGTACGCTTGAGCTTCGGGATCAGGTCTCTAGAATCTGGGGCCTTCTTCAATCTTCAGAAAGCTTTGATCCTGCTATTTTGCAGCCAATAGTACAGGTGACTTCATTGATCTTGTGCGCTGAACTGATCCATAACGTAATTGATCAGTGAGCTAAAGGAACTCTTATTTTGTTAATCAGGTGTTACAACAACCAGAGGCACGAAGACTTGGAGGACGTGTTGCAGGCGGTGTAGGCCAACGTCTTGCAGCTCGGTTTCTGCAACAACTCCTTCGAGCCACAACACCAACTCCGGCACCAACCCCATAGGTCCTCTTTTCTTCTCAGTAAAATGGTAAATTGTATATTAAGGCGAGACACTTGCAAACCACATAATTGCTTCATGTTACGGTAATATAGTATCATTCTTTCTCTTTGTATTTGACAAAAGTATAACCGATGAGCAATGCCTGCACAAAATAGGCATGTGATTGCAAAATTGTGTGGGTTTTACAGTTTGATACAATCTACACAGTTGAGCAATGTACAATCCAAAAACTCAAGTGCTAGTGCTCATCCTTACACTGTTGGAGGAAGGCTATGTGTAAGTTTCTCTTCTCTTTTCTGATACACTGCTTCTGAGGTTGTCTCTTTATTTGGCAGAGACCAACATCGTTTATCAAAAGAAACAAAAATAACGCAACTTCTTTAGCTCACGACTCTCTTAACATCGTCATCTAAGAGAACCTACTTTCAGTCGAAGACACCAGAATCTAACATGCTTACGCCATTAGGAAACCAATGAAATGGGCAAAAAAAATTCAAAGTAACGTTGTTAATCCAGGGTATACCAAGAATGCTTATACATCGTACCGTCAGTTACCAATTGCTCCTCTTGAGTCACAGAAGGAGATGACGAATCAAAATTGATGAATTTATGGCGAAGAATTAACATCAAGCCATTGAAGGCTTATCTATGCTATTGGGCATTTTAAAAACATTTATGGGCCTATAATTATTTGAAAACTAAGCTCCTTCAAGCCCAATGGGCAGTATAAAATAAACCCAAATGTGACGCGCGTGGTTATCGAGCTGCGAAATAGAAACTTCTTACCCACTCTCACAATGAGCGCATCGATGCCACCTCTCCGAAATCCCTGGACTAAACCTTCGAAAATCGCTGTTTTTGTTAAAATATATAAACTGGCGTGAAGTAACTTTTTTAGTTTGAGGGGATATTTGTATTTGTGATATGATTTAAAAAAAAAACCTAAAATTAAGTATTAACCAATCCTTAACAGGTTAGTCTAGGTTGTGGCTCAATTCGAGTGGTGCTCTCGTGGTTGGTGGTTTGAAGGGGACGATCCCAAGTCGTTTTCGTGATCTGGTATTGTATCTCTCTCGTCTCTCTCTTCTTTGGATAGTGGGTTTTTCGTCAAGGATGTGTTGGTTTTAGTGTCGTTATGGCTTCAACCGAGGGTTTTAGTTTGCTTTGAGTTGTGGTTTGTGTCCGCAAATTTGCCTTCTCTGGTTAAGGGTTTGAATTGGGTCGTAGCTCTTCTGCTAGTTTGGGTCTGCTGGTTTGTTAGTGTTGGCGTTGCGAGCTAGATTTCGTTCCTTGTGTTGGTCATTCGGATGTTTTTTTGTTGCTAATCATCTACTAGCTCTCCTCTGTGGCTTTTTGGAGTCTTGGAACTGAGTTCTAGACAATAGCAGTGGAATAGACCTTCAGCTCTTCTCTTGCGAGGAGGTTACCAGTTTTGGGTCGGTAGATGGCTGAAGCTGGGTTTGACGAGGGTCCGCGTGTAAGAGCTGCTGGTCTTCTTTGATTTGTCTCAGGTCGATTCGCAAGGTTTTTCTTTGCTCCTAGTTTGGTTCGCCCACCATGGGGTTCTGGTTTGATGTGGTGGTTGTGGTTTCTATTTCTCTGTTATGGTATAAATTCTGCTTTCGTTCTTGCCGGTTTAATGATGGTACTTCTTCGGTGTGCTATCTTAGTGCTTCCGGTCTTCTGGGTACTCTCCCGTGCTTACAGGTTCTTTGGGAAAGCTTAGTAGAATTCGCTCAGTTTCAGTTGAGCAGTTTTAGAGCTTTGATCCTTCTCTTATTCCCTTTGTAAACTTTTACTTTAGGTTTTTGCTTTTGTTTTTTTTCTTTAAGTCCTAGTTTCCGGAGATGTGTTACCTACCGGTTTAAGTTTCCAGGGGTTATGTTGTTAACCGCCAGAGATATGTTTTAACACTTCTTCTATGAAAAAGTTTAGATGACAAAAAAAAAAGTATTAACCAATCCAAAGAATGAAATTACATAAAAGAGGTGAATGTGACCAATACTTCCCCCATCAGAAGCACCGCCTACAATGCTAAAATTCTGTTTCTGCACTGTCCTAGCCACTAGTAGTTCTTAATTGAAAACCGAGTATGAGCCATACCGTATATAGACAAATGCAAACTTAGTTTACAATTCGTGGACATTTCGAAGGCCTTACAGATTCTATACTTTTTGAGGTTTCTTACACGCTGCGGTATTAAACTTTGCAATGGAAGGAAAGGAGCATAAATATCGAAACGAGGAATAGATTACAACCATTAAGCAAGCGCAGAGGAGAGGCTGAGAGCACAGGATAAGCTTTCACAAGTTACCACCAGGCACCATGCTGGCACTACAGGTACTTAACCAGCAGCCAAATCACAAGAGCAAGACCAACGATTCCAAGCACAGATAAAAGCATCGACATGCATGAGCAACCACTTTTCATGCTCTTGTTCATCACGGCAAGGCTCTTTTGCACACGCTGCCATCATCAAGAAACACAAACAGGCCACATCAAATCCAAGACGAGATGTGAATCACATTAAACTTGAAAAATTGTTGCTTTTTATGATTAAAAAGGCAACTACAGCGAGGTTCTGGTCTTTAGCTTATCAATGGACCAGCTTAGGCTAGCAACTAATGAGACTAATGTGTTCAAAGAATATACTTACCCGTAAGCGAGAGTCAGTGACATCTACATGGTAATCTAAGTCATCCTGCATGGAAGAAAGGCAGATTTCATTAGAACAAGAATTCAAAATCAACAAATGAACAATAGCGGATACATACAATAAGCCTGGTCTGCAGAGTGAGCTCCTCGTTGACAGCGAGAGCAATGTGCTTGGTACTCATGACTGTTTCCTCCAACTTCTCAAGTCCCTCGTCTTGTTCTACTCATGGGAAAAAAATACAAACAAAAGGGAAATCAATACAGAAGGCAAAATTCATTACTATGGACCTAGAAAATTGTGTTACATACCACAGCTTACCTCTCATAACTTGCCGTTGAAATCCAACAATTCCTTGGTTGTCCATGCCAGAGACTCTTTTCATCGCATCATCCGGCTTTATATCTGGACCAAGCAAGCTGTCTCTGTTTGCAAAGTTTGACATATTCAAAGCAGAGGCCACCTGATTTGTTTTTGATCTCAAATTCCCAACCATATCCTTGCGACGATTCATCTCTTTATCAGAACTGTTAATCAGCAATTGCAATACACATTAACCATAATAAAAATAGGTCAAGACCAACATGAAACTTAGTGTTGTCTAAGATGGGGAGTTTAACAGACAACCATATTTATAAAAAAGGCTTACACATTCAGCTTCCCAGGAACCTTAACAAGAAGGGACTGTAGACTGTCTAATCGGGTCCCCAAAATGGTGATCTTTCTTCGTATGGCTGAGGCACGACGTTGAGCATCAGGCCCGGTTAACCCGGAGGCATTCCTTTCAGACATCATGCCATGAATATCATCAGAGAGTTTCAAAGCCTCATTGTAATCTCTCATCCATGCATCCGAAGAAGACGCCATTGACCTGGAAACAAGTTACTAACTAATTAAAAGATAACTAAAAAAACAACAATATTAATCTTCTACATAGCTATAATAATACTAAGAGAATCACAAGTACATGATTATACAAGGGTAAAAAAACTAGCTTCTAGAGAACCAAGTATATATCTCTTACATGAACAAACATAATGAAGAATTTATTTTTAAAAAAAACTCAACCTTACTCCGAAACTTCAGGAAGAATTTAAAAAAAAAAAAAAAAAAAAAAACTTTACTGTTGGGTAGAATAAAATTTGAGACGGCGGAATCAAGAAAAACAAAAAAAAAGAGAGCAAAATTCGCAGCTAGATGAGCAAAGAAGAAATCAGCAACTTAGCCCAAAAATCTACGATCCAAAAATTCAAAAACAGCGAAGATTTGCGCCCCCGGAAAAAAAAAACCCCCAAATCAAAGCACCGACGAGATTGACCTAAATTACATGGAAAGAAGAAGAAGAAGAAGAAGAATCGGAAAAGCTTACCCTAAAAATTCGTTGCACCCTTGGTGATTTCTCGGGCGCGGGTCTTCCTTCTACTTTTTGACGATCTGAAACGCGATCGTCGTGCTCTTGCTGACTTTACAGGCGCCGGGGGAGTCTCAAAACGAAAGTTATGATTAAGGACAATTCTTGGTTCACCCTCCTCCTAGGGGGCTGAATCTCTCTTATTCACCCCACTTAATTAATTAATTAAGGAAACAAATTATTAATTAAAAAAAAAAAAATCTGTATATCATTCAATTTTTCTATTTTATCCCAACATCAATAAAAAAAAAATCTGTAGAAACGCCAACCAAGTTTTTTCTATTTTATCCCAAGATTATTTTTACCGTTGGATGTAATACTGATTGGATAAAAGTTAGGGTTGAGATGACGTAACAGAAAGCAATTACGGGTTATAATGTGTAAATACTTTATAATAGTAGTAATATTTATTCGTTGTTGGGCTTTCTACGTTAAATGGGTCGTTTTCATAGAAGGGTATTTACTTTAAGGCCCATTTAATATAATGTGAAACGACGCCCTATTCTTGCTTGGTCTGATGATCTCTACGTTTTGTTTCTTTTTTTCTTCATTTAAAAGTAATCTCTTTAGATTTTAATTTTTTTTCTTTTGTTATATAATATCCGAGAATTAGTATTAAATTTCACTCCTTGTTAATAGTTGTTATAAAATAAAATAAAAAATAATAATATAACCAGCTGATCCAGTAATCCACCTGAACGAAACTGTGTAGTGTGTACAACACATATACTAAGATAATGAGAGCGCTTTGAGTTTATACGAACACTTGGCCATAATGGGGATTCTAAAATAACATTATATAAGTTTCAGAACATGTTGGTATCTATATGATTAAACGCTCATTAATAAAGGGTTTAATGCATGACGTCTTCGTGAAGGCAACGGCACATCTATCTCAATAAGATAATAATTGGCGCAACAGAAACTTTTAAGTTCCATAAATTGTTACGAAGAGATGATTTACCGTGAGAATCCAATGTTTTTATGTGTTTCGTGTATCTTGACATGGAATTTAGGAAATTAAAGTTACCATTTATATATATCATATCCGTATTTATGTAACTCGTTTTTGTGGAAAAAATAAAAAAATAAAGAGAACAAGAGAAGGGCTAAATTGTTTGGGGTGGAATCTCAAGACGTACGAGAGGGTTAAGTCAAACGAGGGGACCTTGAATTGTGGATTTGGTGTTGGACCATCACGTGCTCTCCTCCACGGCCTTTCAGGATTTTGCTTCTTCTACCGCACGTGCCATTCCTCCTCCTACCTACGGTTTCCATTATTATCTTCTTCTATTCTTCTTCTTATTCCTTTTGTCAAAGACTCAAAAGTCTCTATGTCTATAATTTGTTGGTATAGTGACTTTTTTTATTTAACATGGATGATTTCATAAATCTATAACAAGATTTATATTATAGGAAATCATATATCTATCCATAGTTTACAATTTGATCTCCCATGCATTTGCATACGTATTACTATTACGATTGTTTGATGGAAAATGCAGCTGCTGAATATCATATGTGTACACATTATCTAGGGGAAGGATATAGTAGTATTTTGCTATATTTAGAACCTTAAAAACGTTTGTGAATTGACGTAAATATGTATTAATATTTCAACCTCAAACTNTTGGTGTTGGACCATCACGTGCTCTCCTCCACGGCCTTTCAGGATTTTGCTTCTTCTACCGCACGTGCCATTCCTCCTCCTACCTACGGTTTCCATTATTATCTTCTTCTATTCTTCTTCTTATTCCTTTTGTCAAAGACTCAAAAGTCTCTATGTCTATAATTTGTTGGTATAGTGACTTTTTTTATTTAACATGGATGATTTCATAAATCTATAACAAGATTTATATTATAGGAAATCATATATATATATATATATATATCCATAGTTTACAATTTGATCTCCCATGCCTTTGCATACGTATTAAAATTATGATTGTTTGATGGAAAATGCAGCTGCTGAATATCATATGTGTACACATTATCTAGGAGAAAGATATAGTAGTATTTTGCTATTTTTAGAACCTTATAAAAACGTTTGTGAATTGACGTAAATATGTATTCATATTTCAACTTCAAACTAATACAAGAAAAAAAAATAACAAAAAACAATTACAAGAATTACGAAATGTTAAGAAATAAATTTTCAATCATTTAGTTTTTAACTCTTTGTTTAAATCCAATACTAGTTTCTAACGTTGTTCAAATAACTATTATGGTTAGCAGGGAATAAGTATAACTCATTAGTATATAAATAAATAGACTTGGATTATAGTAAAGTAGAATCGTATTACTAAATTTTCAACAGAGCTGCACTGAAATTGATGCAATAAAAAAGTAAGTGGGAGCATAATTCAAGGTACGATACATCATTTTCTTCCCAACATTTGACTGCAATTTTGAGGGCATAGAAGCTTCAATTCTTGTTTTGTTTTGTCCTTGGGATACATAAACCAGATCTTCTATTATATTGTTTTTATCATGTACTGTATTTTATATTGTATTCGAAATTCATTATCTCTCATTCATTAATCGATTCCTACTTGTTTCAAAGCAAAATCAGTCAGTCTTACTAAATCACAGCTGTAATCCATAGTGACTAATATAGTTAATCCTCATAATCATACTCACGCTACCGTACAAATTAATAATAATGTAGCTATCTAATACATATACACATTCCGTAGTTGTATATATATTTTGAGGATAAAACCAAAACAAACAGCCGAAATTAGGAAATTCGAAACATATATAGTGTCGAAGAATAAGATCCTTATTGGCAAATCATCATGTATATTTTTTTCTTCACTCGCTTCAGACCTCCGAAACTCTAGGCACAACACTAGACATGGTGAATCTTCAAAATTATTTGCCCATACCATCTAAGAGAGATTACATACTCTAGAAATGATATCATCTTTAGCTGTTGCATGTATACCAATATATGTAAGGTTTATATATGTGACAGGCAGTGGCGGAGTCAATGAACCATTACGAGGGTCAATTGACCCTGATGAAATTCTAAAAATTAGTAGAATTTTTATGAAAAAAAAAATTGACCCTTATGCAATGATACAATTGACCCAGATGAAATTTTGTGCAATATTATAATTGACCCACGTGAAATATTAAAACACAAAAAGACTTTAAGTTTAAGACTTTCGGTATGAATTATTGAGCCCAACTATATATGTTTTTTTTACTTAAAAAAATATGACCCTGGTGGATAGATTTTCTGGCTCCGCCACCGGTGAGAGGAAAAAATATATACTGTAAACTGCCTATACGTATTAAAATAATAATACTCATATATTTCTGTGACCAGCTTTGGTTTATTAAATTCAATACAAAATAGTAGTGGCACTGATCCATAGAAGCCAAAGTTTCTCTATCTTTCTCTCTCCTCACTTTCAGCTATCTCAAAGAAGAAGAAAGAGAGAGAGATAGAAACCCTAAACGTC
This sequence comes from Camelina sativa, assembly GCF_000633955.1. Classification (NCBI taxonomy): domain Eukaryota; kingdom Viridiplantae; phylum Streptophyta; class Magnoliopsida; order Brassicales; family Brassicaceae; genus Camelina; species Camelina sativa. The sequence continues at coordinate 29,778,613 of NC_025691.1, read as the reverse complement.
GTGCCCTTGAAGCTAAGATATCTTCAGTTTTGTAGAAATTCATTTTGCTTGCTTCATAGCTCTCTCTCTCTTTCATTGTCTTCTACCCCTTGCCTCTAACAGAAGCAATACTTTCCGGCCTCCAAGGTTCGTTTCTTTCCTCATCCATCATATATCTTTCATTGTCGTCATCATCATCTGTATCTACATATATATACACACGCACTCCCTCACATACCCTCATATATCATGTGTACTTTTCACTTCAAACATCTCTCTATTTTCATTTCTTCTCTTACTTAAGAACAAGACTAACTATATCATCAAACCTCTCTTGTTTAAGAAGCAGACAAAGATCGTTCAGTTTTTTTTAACACCGATTCATGTTTTTCTTGGGCATTAAAGTTTTACTTATGTGGGTATATGTAAGAAAAGATCCATCTTGTGAATTAAAGTTCTTCATCATGAGTTCATGACTATATAGATGCATGCATGTTGAAACTAGGGTTTTGTTTTTTAGATCTAAATATGACTCAAACCCCAATCAATACCTTGAGATTTGTTGGATACTTGCATGATCAAGCTCATTCATTGCTCAATTTGTTAAAAGTTAAAACCTTTAATTAATGTAATTTGTGTGTTCTTTTTTTTGGGGTTAATATTTGATTAGGGCAAAGGTCAAAGAGAAAGCATCTCTAATCTGCTTACAGAAGAGTACGGATAATGGAGATAGGGTCGTCATCCACGGTGGCTGGAGGAGGACAGCTTTCAGTGCCTCCAGGATTCCGGTTTCATCCAACGGAGGAGGAGCTTCTTTACTATTACCTTAAGAAGAAGGTCTCTTATGAACCAATTGATTTGGATGTTATTAGAGAAGTCGATCTCAACAAGCTGGAACCTTGGGAGCTTAAAGGTAAAATATATATAATCCCCAGCTGATAGTTAGCTCTTCTTTAATTATAATCATGCATCACCACCTAATCCATACATTTAATGAATGACTATTATATACTGATCAGTAAATTATACTATAGACTATCACAGTCAATATCATAAATTTCAAGTTAATTCTAGATATATAATGCGAGCGAGAGAGATTACAAGGTAGATAACATTTGGGGAAGTATGTAGTTGCACCCTGCACAAGACTACAAGTTAGATGTCAAAGGACAAATACATAGATTGTGGTAATATTGTCTAGGGGTTTGTCTGTGTCTCCATGGAAACATGCAACTACTTATAATGTCATGCATTTTAAGTTTTAATCATTTCTTCTCTGATCAATTATTTTCCACTTTTTACGGAACCATGAAACCTTATACGTGTGTGTACGTGTGTATACACCAAGAAAGAGACAAAGTTGTCTATTCAGTCATGTCTTTTAATTAGATTAGTAACAGAAGACCAAAGTGTAATGTCTTGTAGTATATGACTAATATTGACATAATAATATTTTGTATTATACCCTCAAAATAAGCCAATAGTTTTTCACACTGCAGACAGAGAACAACCCATAGCCGTAAGCCAAATAAATATATTTGAAAATGACTGATGAATACGTTTTGATTTCTGATTAACAAATTGTTTTTTTTCCATTATATTATATTTCTAACAAATTTTGTTGGTTGTTGTATATGTCCAGAGAAATGCAGAATCGGGTCGGGTCCTCAAAACGAGTGGTATTTCTTTAGCCACAAGGACAAGAAATATCCGACTGGGACCCGAACGAACCGGGCGACTGCAGCCGGGTTCTGGAAAGCTACGGGTAGAGACAAATCCATACATCTCAACAGCTCCAAGAAGATTGGACTTCGTAAGACTCTTGTCTTCTACACTGGTCGTGCTCCTCATGGCCAAAAAACCGAATGGATCATGCATGAATATCGCCTAGACGATAACGAAAACGAAATCCAGGTACCATATTTTAAAGAAACTCTCTAATCCCATCAAAATCTGATTTAGAGATCATATTGCATAGTGTGGATTTATCCTTGTATGTGTAATTTGCAGGAAGATGGGTGGGTTGTATGCAGAGTGTTCAAGAAGAAGAATCATTTCAGAGGATTCCACCAAGAACAAGATCAAGATCATCATCACCAATACATAAGCACCAACAATGATCATGATCACCATCATCACATTGAATCAAATTCAAACAATCATTCTTCTTTGATCCCACATCCTCTGGATCATCATCATCATCAAATTGGACGACAAATCCACATGCCATTACATGGGTTTGCAAACACTCTGAGCCATGGCTCAATGCATCTCCCTCAGCTCTTTAGCCCTGACTCAGCTGCAGCAGCTGCAGCGGCAGCAGCAGCAACTCAACCGTTTGTGTCGTCAATCAATACAACGGATATTGAATGTTCACAGAATCTACTGAGGCTGACTTCTAACAACAACTATGGTGGAGACTGGTCGTTTCTGGACAAGCTTCTTACTACAACCAACATGAATCAGCAACAGCAGCAGCAGCAAGTGCAGAACCATCAAGCAAAATGTTTTGGTGACTTGAGTAACAACGATAATAACGACCAGGCTGTTGTTACTCATGAACATTTGGGTAACAGCAATGGTGGTTCGTCTTCATCTCCGGTTAATCAAAGGTTTCCGTTTCACTACTTGGGAAACGATGCTAATCTTCTCAAGTTCCCAAAGTAGATCAATCGGATTTGATGGATCTCATGTTTTTCGATTTTATTCTCTTCTTTAAGCTGTGGAACTTTTGACACAGCAACCAACTCAGTGTTCGAAGAATCTGTTTGTTTTTTTTTTTATCTATGATTCTGTCTTCCATTTATGATATTTTTTTCTGGCTCTCCGGGGACTAATACCTCGTCAAGCTTCAATTTTGTTCCCACCATCTTTGCACTACATAATTCATATTCAGCAAAATCCTACAAACTGCTGCTCAATTCGGATAAACGGATATGAAACAAACAGAATTAATTGAACTAATTCATGTTCAGGTAAATATGTTCCTATCATTCATAAAGGGAAAAGCCACATTGAGCATCCTAGCGCAAATCCGAGTCCTTGAGCATTCATCACCTATCTAGAACTCTGGTTTTTCTTGTATCTCCGGACATGCCGAGTGACAAACGCCTTCAGGAAGTCTATATCACGATTGCGCAACTCAAGCGCTTCCTCTTCAGAGAGAGGGCCATAATTCTCTATTGACGTCCCATATAAATCCAATCTTCTGATGTCCCCTGCAACATGTGGGCGCTCAGTGATATTGGTGCATCCACGGAGATAAAGCAATTTCAGGTTTTTCAAGTTGCTCAACGTGTGAGGGAGATTTTTTAGCCTCTGGCACTCTGACAAGCAAAGGTACATGAGGTTCAGCTTCTCACCTATCGTTGAGGGCACTTCTTCTATCGATGTTCCTTTCAAGCCCAGTTTTTCTATTCCATTTCCAAGCACCGGGAAAACTGTGACGTTGGGACAGCAACCAAGCCAGAGAGTTCTTAGTGACTCCAAACTCCCAATGGTGTCTGGGAGATTCTTCAGTCTCTTGCATTTGGACAGCCGCAGAAGTCTGAGCCTTGAGAGACGGTCGATCCATGTTGGCACTACTTCAATTGATGTCCCCATCAGTCCCAAGTTCTCAATATTATCGGAAACAAATGGAAAATCTTCTATACTTGTGCATCCGTCTAGAGAAAGACTCTGGAGGGACTTCAAGTAGATGTTACACGGAAGATTCTTCAGTTTTGTGCAATTTGCCATCCACAACTTAACTAGCTTATCGGGATGCCAAAGAGAAGAATGGAGCTCGACCAAACTCTCACAGTTACTAAGACATAAACTCTCAAGACTCTTTGCTTTAGAAAGGTCTGGAATGTTAATCAGGTGCTTGCATCTACTAAGGTTCATGTGCCTTAGACTTCGAAGGTCCTGCCATACAAAAATGCAAGATATTGGTTACTAGTGTATGATCAGATTATATCCTATGAACAAAAATAACAACCCACCAAAGCATTCAAAACAAAGAGAGCCTCTCAAAGCTGGTTTGTGTCAAAGATAACACCAGAACAATTGTACTTTAAAACAAAACACATCAATAACAATGAAAGACCTACTAACTACTGTACTACAAAAATTAGCCAAACGCATAGAAGTAGTACCTGAGTTCCGCTCCACAATGTTTCAACTGAACTATAAGGGAGGTTTAGTTCAACTAGATGTGCAGTCTGGAAGTGATAAGGCAACGATTTTAGAGTGTAAGCCTCCCATCGAAGATATCTCAGTGGAGGGAGGTAGTCAAGATCGTTAACCATGTGCACTTTACTCCCTCCAACAGTGTTATTATTACGTATTTTAAGAAATTTGAGATTGAACATCCTCTTGAACGCTGCAGGGTTAAAGTTAAGCTCTGTTTCTTCAGCCATGTTGAGCAATATACTTTCAACCTCAATGTCTTCAGTTCCCTGTCGAGATAATGTAATAGAAAGTGATCAGTAAAAGCTTCATTGAGAGACCAAAAAATAAATGTAAAATGATTTCCAACGTTTCAAGTGTAGAATTAACTTGAAACCTTCTTGTCGTACCATATTTTCAGTGAACAAGCTTTTGACATCCAAAAACTTCCACAGCATTTTACGCTTCCATGGTTTTTCTTTTTTTCCTTCACAAATAATATCCTTGGCCATGTCTTGAAGTAAACCATGAACCCATAGCCTCGTATCTCTTGTCATACTGATCAGAGATTTCTCCATCAGCGTCACAAGGTTTGGTCTAGAAGAAATGACAAAGGGGTCTAGTATATTTGTCGCTTGATCCCTATATTCCCCATCGAAACAAGCAGCAACATAAAGAAAAACAATCTTTTCATGCTCATCCAGTGCATCATAACTTACTTTTAACGCCAGTGAGATAGATTTATCGAGACTATTTTTCAGTATAAACAGCTTATCTTCCCAGAGTTTTCTAATCTTTTTTAATGAAAAACGTACCAAATAAAGGTCATGGTCCAATTTGAGTCTAGTGAGTACTATTTGCTTTAATAGCATAGATGATTAAAATGACAAAAAGAAAACTGTAAAAATACATAGAGATTAAACTTCGTAAAATGGACTAACTTAATCAACATGATTGCCTCGTGGTGTAGCCTGCTTGATTTGCACTGAGCTTGGAACATAAGGGCACATAATTACTGGGCAACCATGTTTGTATATAAATTCTCCAAGAACTAAAACATCCATCCTCTCCGATTAAATAAGCTGCCCAGTGCATCCCCGTAACGAGCTTTTGGTCTCTACAAAAAACTACAACTACTTCCTTCCCCTTGTCAACAAAAAATCTCCCAATATCAAACAAGGAAGTAAGACCTGTTTTCAGGTTCAAAGCTACGAACAACTTGCTCCACGACGCCGCTTCGGGCTCAATCTTATTACTAATCCATATCTCCATCTCTAGTGTATCGGATCGCTGACATAACACTGCAAGCTGCTCTTCTCTTACACTAGATAGACACACATTATCGCGTTAGAGTGAAACGGTAGATCTAGAGGCGGTCCAAATCTCTCCGTTGTGGAATCAAAACAAAGTAAAGAGTACTTTGGGCCTACTGGTTCTCGGTAAAATTCCCTTCGAGATAATTTGCAAAGTGGCCTTTTTATAAACCAGTTAGTTTCCCTTCGAACAAGTCAGTAAGTATTTCCCTTGAGAGACACGTCACGTGTAGAAAACCGCAAGTGCCTGTTGGGAGTGAGATGAATATCCTTCCACGAATCAGAGTTAAAATTGTAGATTTGATACTTACAACTTCGTTCCTCCATGTATCCGATATCATATATAAACATCGAGGACATCTCCATGGATCTCAAGATTTTGTGGCAACGACGCGAGTTCATCTTCTTCTTCTCGTATCCCAGAGCGTACGAGTCCATGTAGTATTCGTGATCAATAGGTTCGATCCACCTTGTTTGCCCACGATAAGGGTTCAAAACCATAAGCCTCGAACTTTTTTTTCCGGTGGTGCTGCATACCAACAAGCCACTGCAGTGGGAGACGCTATTTATATCATCAACTCCATCTCCATCGTTTAGGCTAATGAATTTAGCTTTTCGATTTATAAATGTTTCAACGTCTTCATCATTAACTTTATGATTATAAATTCATCATCATTGAGGAATTTCAATGTCCATGGAAATTGAAACTCATTAGATCAACACTAGCATTGATCCTTATGATTGCCATAAACTCTCTCTTCTTCGTTGCTGCTCTTGATTTACGGATGTGCTTCTTTGTAAAGCTCCGACGATGTTTGAACAAACCATTCCAGTTTTTGCAAGTAGTTCGCACTGCTCTAAGAGATGTTAACGGAACCTTAGAGATCACTTCCTCTACCAAATCTAGTGGAAGATCGGACAGCGCCGTTGTTGAGACTATTTTTCAGTATAAACAGCTTATCTTCCCAGAGTTCTATTTTCCGTTGATATAGAGATGCACCAATGACTCGAATAGCTAATGGAAGACCACCAAGTTGCTCGACAATATCTAAAGAAAGTTCTCTAAACTCTGCTCGTGGACGATTCATTTTGAAAGCATGTTTGCTGAAAAGCTGAAGTGCATGGGTAGGCCTCAAAGGCTTCACTTCATAAATGTGTTCCACACCATGCTCATCTAACACACGCTTGTCCCGTGTAGTTATAATGATCCTGCTTCCTGGACCAAACCAATTCCCAGCCAAATCTTGCAGTTGTTGAACGTGATCAACATCATCAAGGACGAGAAGAACCTTCTTGCCACGAAGTCTTCGCTTCATTGCAACAGAAGTGATGCACTGCGCACTCAAGGGACTTTTTGGGAAGATTTCAGTCAAGAGTTCCTTTCGCAAGTGTGATTGACCATATTGTTTGAAATCTCCTTTCACGTTTTCTATCAGGCAACTAGCATCAAACCGACTCGAGAGGCCTTCAAAGACATATTTCACGATGGTTGTTTTCCCAACGCCACCCATGCCCCAGACTCCTATCATTCGGACATCCTCGGAGTCCATTGATAGGAAAGAAGATTCTATGTTTTTTCTGGTGAGAACTCATGCCGATCAATCCAGTTGTGCCGTCTGATAAATGTGAGTATAATCTGTCAGAAAGATCTTGAACAATTTCATGTACAAGCTCTGAGTCCTCCTTCCTGTCTCAAGCCAAGCCAAGCCCAACAACAGATAAAAGACTTGATAACATCATCAAGAGACAGTTTTTAATCCAAATTAAAGCAGATTGATAGATTACCAAACTAAGTATTTGATGAAGAACACTGAACCTGCTTTTGGAATCCCAGCCAGACATTTTTCCAACTAGAGCCAAAGCCCTTCTCCATACATCCACAGTCTCCAGATCATACCTCTGCTCATGCTTCTCAAAAGCTTTGTGGAAGCACCGGCTTCGGATTTTCAAGTCTGACGGATCAATGCCGTAGAATATAGGGATCAATTCAAGGCGTGTATTGTCGGCTAAGTCGAGCATAGCGGAAAGCTCTTGCAAGCACCAGTGAGAGGTAGCGTAGTCCTGGGAAATTACAAGGATGGCGAATCGTGACTGAACAATGGCTTCCTCAAGCCCATCCCAGATGAAATTGCCTTTTTGAAGTTCCCTGTCGTCGAGGAAGGTTTTGATTCCTTCGTTATTGAGAGCCTCGTAGAGATGGCTGACGAAACTTCTCCGAACATCTGTTCCTCTGAAACTAAGGAAGACGTCGTACTCCCACAGAGACCGAAACGGCGAATCAGAATAAACAGGGATACGAGGCTGAGTTAATAATAATCCAGGCTTCTCCGATCTCCTCAGAAACTGAAGGAGACGGCATTGTCCTCCCAAGAAGACGAATATAGCCAAGTAGAGTAAGCCAATCGCCATGGAAGCTTAGATAATGGCGGAACAAACACTTAACTGAATTATGGAAAGTGGAAACCAGTGCCTCTGCCGTTCAGTCAGTCCATATCAAGTTTCTTCTGCCTCTCTGGATCGGATCACATATACGTGGGGATTTTTATATGGGGCACAACCTTGAAGAACTAATATTTTTGTTGATTTTAATAGATACACTACAAAACTTAGCATTTTTACCAGGGGCAAAACCTTAAGAAACTGAAAAAAATTCTTGATTTTTATAGATATATCATACAACTTAGCTAATATTTACAAGAATTAAGAAAATGGGTATGGAGCACTTGCCCCACCCCTCATAAGCCTAGATCCGCCCCGGACATACACTTTTTGGATTACGTCATCGTCGGACTGTGAATTACTAGATTTTTTCTCGATCTTAATGGTCCAACACGCACGTGGAAAGAATCTACTTAGGAAAAGAAAAGGAAAAAAAATGGAAGAATCAATTATTTGCATTTGACGGCCGATCATTTGTTGCACACAAAAATAAATGATGTCAACTATTTTTTTTGGTATAATTGTGTTGAATGTTTTGTGAATTTATTTGAATCAAAAGTATCATCAATTTCATAAATAATAAACAATTTGTAGTTTGGTAAACAATTTTTTCTTAATTAACTTGATGAGAAAAAATCAAATTGAAAATTCTAAATAGATTATTTAAAAACAGGAAAATTAGTAGGATTTTTAGATAGTATTACGAATCCAATTTGGATTTCCAAAGTTTAAATATAATTTTATCACATGATATCTCAACAGTTATCTAACAACCTCAATCTTTTTTTGAACATAAGATATATATATATCTCAGTTAAAATTATATGTTAAAATGTTTTACATACTCTCATAGTTTTTGGAAATATTGCAGATAAATGAAATACATTTGAAAAAGTTGGTTTAATTTTTGTTTGTCTTGTACGACAGTACAGGATATAATTACTAGTTAATAATAAATATCATAACATCTTGTTGTTGAAATAGCTGGATTTATATTACACCTGATCGATCTTTAGTATCAAATTAGCGGATCGAAACGATCTATTCATGTGCGTAAATGATTTGGATTTAATCAAAATAATAATAATAATAATAATTAAAATTAAAGTTATCTACGATTTCCAGTTGTTTGTACCTAATCGATCTGAAGTTGAATAGTTTCGTTCTAAGCGATCGTTGTTTCTTTTTTTTTTTTTCCAATGAATATAATCAAACCGAAGTTTCAAGTTTGTTTCGTTTCTCATGGCGATTGTTATTTAAACTGTTTCGTAATTGCTTCCCAATTACAACATCGCAGCCGCTGAGACAGGCATCTTCTGGGACCTGGATGCTTGCCCAATCCCGGTGAATCTCACTCCCGCGTCGATCTCTGATAGTTTCAAATTATCTCTCGGGAATAGGGGTCTCCGTTGTAAGAAGATGTCAATCGTTGCTTATTCAATTAAGAAGGTGGAGAACGCACAAGACTTTGAATCCGCCAATATCAAGCTTTTGCAAAAAGGTTAATTCCTGTCACTTAACCCCCCTATTCCCGAGAATTTGAATTTGCAAGATTGATATCAATCTGTCCTTTTTTGTTTTCCTTTTTTTTTTTTTTAAAATCTGATCTCCATATATATATATATATATTGTTTCAGCTGAGAAAAAGCATCATGAGATCCTTGTTGACGTTTATAATTGGATATTGAGTCATCGTGGTCACCTAGCAAATTTGATGGTAATCTCAGATTTCGCCCATACCTATCTTAGGTACGATACCTTTAAAGACCTCGGAGAGAATGTTCTCTTGGCATTTCCCGATGACACAATTGGATGTCCATGGCCACTTGGTATTCCAAGTTCAGTTTGGCTCTGGTCTAGCCTTTCTTCTGGAGGGAGCCCTCTGGATATCCAGCAAATCGGAACCGCACAAGTTGGAAGTACGTTTCTTCTTCGTGACCTTGGAAAGAAAGGAACCACTCTGAAGAACCAAATCGAAATCCCACAAGTTGGAAGAAGTACGTCACCTCTTCGTGACTGTACGACGACGGAGCAGAAGAAGCTTGGAAAGAAAGAAAAAACTCTGAAGAACCAAATCGAAATCCCACAAGTTGGAACGTCACTTCTTCGTGCCTGTAAGACGAAGCAGAAGCAGCGTGGAAAGAAAAGGAAAAGCTCTGAAGAAGAGAGCAACCACTCAATCACTTCACGTGGAAACGCCGAGGTGGAAAAGAAAGTGCCACAGCTCTGATCTGGGGAGCATCTCCTCCTCAGTCGCGGTCTGATCCGCAGAAAGATCGAGTCGAAACCAATCCTGAACAGTTGGCTGTCTTCGATTTAGAATCGTCATTAAGTTCCTTCAGACTCTATATTCCCGAGATCCTCTTCTGGTTGGGGAGACATTCCTGAGCAAGACACAAGTGATACAGCTACAACTTCTGGATCTAAGGTCTCTTTTGCCTAAATCTGTAGAAGTTCACTCGAGCTTAATGGAACTTGTCAAATTGTAATTTGTGACTCGTTTTCCAAATTCTTTGAGAGACAATCATGGGATGATTTGTTGTATATATACACATTGATGTTTGAGCTATGTATGTGTGTGTAGGGTGGAGGACGAGTTTCAGATTTTGGGGCTTTCTTTGTTAACAATGGTGCTGAGGCCAACATCACCACAAGAGATGGAACAAGTGGAAATCTCAGCAGCTCAGCTGTAGACATTGACCCAATGGGGACATGTCTGAAAGTATGCAAGAGGCAATGCTCCGTTCTAATTTAGAAACCAGGTATATATTTCTCAACTTGCACTTTTTGGGCTTATGAACACTGACTGCTCCGTTTTATTTATGTAATTACTTAACATGCACTTTTGAGATTTTCACGTGCAGTGGTGTGGGAAATGTTAGAAAATAAGTCCCACTTCATGTTTTGCCGACTTCATCGCTTCTTCAACTCAGTTCACCTCTAGCTTCTTTTAAGGATCTGCAAAGAGTACTCTTACTCTACGATGAGGAACGAGCAGCATACCACCAATCCGTGCAGCAAAGCATAAGGTTTTCGATTCACTCTTTTTTTTTTACATAAATCGTATTTCAGACCTAATAATAATCGAGATTTGAAATGCAAAAGCTGCTTGTTGTTCTTCTCTAGAGACGGATGAGTTCATCCTCTTGCTTTCATCCATAACACATCGACATATCAGGCTTCCATGTGCAAGCTAATCGAATACTGGTTGGTTAGTGAAGCGTGTTATAACATTTGTTATTTGGTTTTTGTCGTTTCTTACATGGGTGGTTCTAATATGCTTTTTGCCCATCGATGCACTTCAAGGTAGGCTGAGGGAGAACAAGATCCCGGTATGTTTCTCCTTATATTAATAGGCTCTCTCTCTCTCTCTTATGGTTTTTATGTTTCTGTTGGGTTTGAAAACTTGTTGTGTTTTCTTCAGTTAGCTATGCTGATGGAGGTAGCTGAGGTTCTGGAATCACACAAACTAAAAGGAGCAGAGACGAGCGGGGGACCATCTCATCTTCTGGCTCATGGTTCTGGCAGCCGAAGCAGAAGAGTTTAGAAAGATGTGCGACTTAAGGGCACATTCCTTCCTCTATTTAGACAATACATTTGGTTTCTTACTATTGTATCATATGCAGACATGTGTTTGTTGTTTACCCATCTCTACCATTGTTATGGGTTTTTGTTCTCTCATGGAAGATTAACTCTTTTTCTTTCCAAGAGATTGCTGTAATATAATGTATTGAGTTTCCATAATATAATTAACTCTTTTGTATCATATGCAGACATGTGCTTGTAGTTTACCCATCCATCTATTGCAATGTCTGTGTAAACGGCCTAGAGAATCTTACTCTTACCTTATTCTATTGGGATTATGTCCCAAGATTCAGTACAAATATGAATATATGCTACAAGTTATTGAGAATTGTCTCTTTTTTTTCTTTGTCATCATCTTATCTTGGATTGATGCAGGGTGTGACATTGAAAACGGAAACAAATGAACAACACATAATCTTGGATTAATGAAGGCTGGGACATTTTCTATACATTTGCAGTGTTTCAGGTTTCATCATCACCATGTTTGTCGAGGAACCAGTGGTTCAACATCTAACTTGGGAGATAAATCAAAGAGGGAAGCTGGAGGAGTCATGTTGACGCTCCAAGAATCATCCATGATGATTTCCATGGCAGTTTCTTCTTCTTCTTCTTCCTCCTCTTCGATATGTACCTTTAAGTCTTCAGGAGATGAACGGATCCTCTCAAGCTCAATCGAAACCTCTCTCATATTTGGCCGTTTCTTCCCTGTTAAGACTTAAACACCTTCTGGCAAGTTTTGCCACTGCCAACACATGTTCCAACTTGCAATCTTCTTTGATCCGAGAATCAGCAATATCAAGAACTCTGTTCTGTTTCATGGCCTCAATGAAATGAGACGCAAGTCCTCTGTTTTCTTCAGGCCGCATTACAGAAAACGGTTTTTCTCCAGTAATGAGCTCAACCAAGACGACCCCAAAACTATAAACATCACTCTTATCCGTAAACTGGCTAGTTTGAAAGTACTCTGGATCCAAGTATCCAAAAGTACCTGCAACTAGAGTTGTCAAGTGAGTTTGGTCTACGTTTATAGATCTCGAGGTCCCGAAATCTGATACCTTGGCTCTATACTTCTCATCCAAAAGTATGTTTGTGGTCTTGACATCTCTGTGATAGACCGGAGTTGATGCAGCCGAGTGTAAGTAAGCAAGTGCTCCTGCAATCTCAACAGCGATGCGCAATCGTACATCCCAAGTCATTGAGTAATCATCAGAATCATCGTGAAGCCGCTTGAATAGGTCTCCATTTGGAATATGCTCATAAACCAAGATAGGGACCTCTGTTTCGAGACAACACCCCATGAGTTTGACAATGTTTCTATGGTTAACCTGCGAGAGAACACCAACTTCATTGATGAACTCCTCAACTTTGTCTTCATCCAAAACCTTAGACCTTTTCACAGCTAACAATTCGTCCATCTACCAACATTCCTTTGTAGACAGTGCCTTGACCTCCTTGCCCAAGAACCCTGTTCTGGTTGAAGTTATCCGTCGCTTTCTCCAGCTCTTTTGAGCTAAATATCTTCGTTTGTAGTCAACTGTTGTTTCAACAACAAGCCTCCATTACGTTTAAAGAGCATCCTCTTTCGGATAATCTTCCTTCTCTTCTTAATGAATTTGATCAATCCCCATATCCCGAGAACCAAGAACAACAGTGCCAAACCTTGAATCACAGGCTTGATCTTCTCTGCTTCTTTGGGCTCGCACCTCCACGATCCAGGAACATTCACACAAGTTTGCTCTCCACAGCTGTCTCGTCCTTTTCCTTCCTCACATTCATCAATGTCTTAGACACAAGAAAACAAAAAGCTGAATCATATTCAACAGAGCCGTGATCATACGTTATCTAAAACCTCATTGAAGGCAATTAGACGAAGAGAAACCTATAAATCTTACCAATACATCCACCAGGAAGATATGGATTCCCTCTGTAACCAATGTCATTGCAGTAACAGTTGCTGTAACCAAACCCAGAGAAGTAACCATACTCACAAACACAGCTTGGTGCACTCGTGTAAATCCTAGTTTCCGTTAAATTCACACAACCCACTGGTTTCGTCAACCGAGAATCCGATGTATCAAAGTACCAACCAAGCTCAATCACAGTAAACCCATTAGTATAAAACTGCTCCGGCTCTGTAACATTCGCCGGAGAGTAAGTCTCGTTCGTCAAGAAAGCAACTTTACAGTCACCACCGGAGCTTTCTAGGTTGACGCCGATAACTTGTGGTTTATCCGCCTGAATCTTCGCTTGACAACATCTGTAACCACCGCAGATCTTGTCTGAGTCTAGACGACTCTTGTTTCCGTCGCAGCTTGGATTCGCATCCTGTGATCTGAGATTCGATGTCTGTAATCAATGCTCTGGTGTCACAACCTACTGAGACGAGACGATTCGAGTCGGTGATGAAAAAGGGGCTTCCTTTACCGGTGAGGTTTAAAGGAAGAGGCTTTACGGGTCCTTGAGAACAGCCGGAAGAAGTCACCGGAGATTTGACGTGTACAACTCCGTGGGTACTGTCGATGCTATTTCGAGGAGTGATGCTAACTAACTCTCTGTTGATCTTAGAGAGGAACGGAGCTATGGTTTTACTTGTACCGGAGGTGGTGGTGGTGTTACAGACAACCTCGTACCAGTCGTTGAGATAACAATCTCTTCGTCCGATTCCAAAAGGGAAAGGAATCGAGATTCCTCCACAGATTCGATCACATGAAGTTGGATATGGAGGCTGAGCTGTCGTTATCAAAGGGCCGCCATTGATGAACAGAGTTAGGCAAGAGAGTAGAACACAGAGAAAAAGTCTCCCTCTCTTCATTTTTTTTTTTGTTTTTTTTTGGTAATGATTGTTGTACGAACAATTTTTTTGTCAACTCATTTGTTCCAATCAATTTATAATTTTAGAACTATCATTTTCTTTTCCAGATGATATACCAAATTATTGTATATAGATTATTAATATTAGGAACATGACTATTCACCTAATAAAATCATTCATGTGTAAAATAGACTATGAACTTATTTTTCTTATGTATTTGGAAGGAAGTTTATAGTACAAATTAAAGTGGTTACAAAATAGATCCGTAATAACACAATTTGACGAGTGATGTGAGTTGTGTGACTTGTGACTTGTGACTTGTGACCTTGATAAATATACCTTCACAGGTCAAAGGACCAAGACCGAATGTAAAAGCAAAGACATGAAAGCATAGTTGCCTAGTTGGACACAGCAATAAGTAGTCTTTGTCTTTGAATTTTCGCTTCTCTGTTTTTCCCTCAATCAATAGAGTTTGATTGTATTAGGTTATTTCAAATGTATATTCTATATCATGACTTGAATATTATTATAAGACATAATTTTGTAAATTTGGTTTTTAAAAAGTGAGTTATTATATTATGAATAATTTAATATATTGTTATACTTTTTGTTTTAATATATTTGATTTCTTGAAATTCTTTCATATTATAGTAACATATTATTGACATTGCTATAACAAATCAATTTAGAGTCTCTATAGTTTCTAACTTTAATATCAAGTTTCAATATATTAAAAATATTTCAAAATAAATTATTTGAAGTTTATTATATTATATAAAATTCAACAAAATATGAATTTAAATTTAAATATTCAAATTTTGATCTGTTACTCAGTAAAAATTTTAATTCAATAGATATCATTTTTAAAGAATAATATTACTAAAGCTTGAATATTTTATAGATTGAACAATTTATATTTGTTTTGAAAAATTCAACTTATGGTATATCTGGAAATAAAAATATTTTTTAATTATAATAAATAATATGATAATTTATTTGTTTCACAAAATAGACTCATATATAAAATTGAGAGGTGGAATATAATGATGATAAACAAATTAATATATTAATTTAGATATCAAAAGATTTTATTTGATGAATAATTTAATAAAAGAAATTAATATGGTAAGTTAGATAATATGATTTTTTAGAATATTCTCTTTAAGATTTTCGGTATAACCTATTTGTAACCAATTAATCTATCGTTAATGTACAACATATTTGTAACCAACTTATTAAAATTATATAATCTACAAAACAATGTTGTGTACTTCCGTTTTATTATATAGGGGATTTTGTAAATTTGAATTTAAATATTCAAATTTTGACCCGTTACTCAGTAAATTTTTTAATTCAATAGATATTATTTCTAAAGAATAATATTACTAAAGCTTGAATATTTTATAGATTGAACAATTTATATTTGTTTTTAAAAATTCAACTTATGGTATATCCGGAAATAAAACTATTTTTTTATTATAATAATTAATATGATAATTTATTTGTTTCACAAAATAGACTCATATATATAAATGAGAGGTGAAGTATAATAATAATTAACAAATTTATATGTTAAGTTAGATATCAAAATATTTTATTTGATGAATAATTTAATAAAGGAAATTAATATGGTAAGTTAGATGATATGATTCTTTACAATATTCTCTTTAAGATTTTCGGTATAACCTATTTGTAACCAATTAATCTATCATTAATGTATAACCTATTTGTAACCAGCTTATTAAAATTATATAGTTTACAAAACAATGTTGTGTATTTCCGTTTTATTATAAAGGGGATGCAATGCAGTTAACAAAAACTTCACTAAATTCTGTAATATTTTGCCAAAATATGCCAAAATATTTAAACTGACTATGAACTTAATTTGGAAGTTTATAGTACAAATTAAAGTGGTTACAAACAGATCCGTTAATTAACACAACTTGACGAGTGAGTGACCTTTATAAAAATACTTTCACAGGTAAAGACCAAGACCGAATGTAAAAGCAAAGACGTGAGGTAACAAATTCGTTTGCATGATTAATATTTTACAGCGTCTGAAGAGGAAACAATGGTGCAACATCTGACCACGACGAAGATGATGTAGCAATGCTGTATTGAGATGATGAGGCCGCAACGGTATCATAGTTTCTCGACTCTACCTCTTTGTTAACTTGCACCAAATTTTCTTCTTTCTCTTCTTCGTTTTCGCAAACATACTCATATAGCAGCTTAGCTCCAGGACAATAACAAAGCAATATGAGTATTCAAAGCAAGCAATGAATTAAATTAAACAAAATTTAAATTAAAAAAATCTATTTATGTGTTATAGAGAGCTATGTCTGAGCCCAATGAGCTTATTTACTAGAGAATTAATAAAACGAAAGAATCCTAGGAAACGACGCCGTTCTAGTAATGGCGAGAAAGGCCACCTCACTCTTGAGATCTCTCTCCTCTTCTTCCCTCGTATCTCTTCACAGAGTATAGAGATTAGAGAAGATGTCGTCTTAACTCTTTCCTCAGGTCAGGTACATGTTACTAGTAACTCCCTTTTTTTTTTTTTTTTTTGGTCTAGAGCAATAGAGCTTTTGGTCTCTGGGTTCTTTCTTATTTCTTAAAACTATTTCATTAGCATCAAATGCCGTCTTAGCTCAGTGGTAGAGCGCGTGGCTTTTAACCACGTGGCCGTGGGTTCGATCCCCACAGACGGCGATCGATGACCAACGTAGCAAGAGGACATTGAAGTCTTAAGAAACGACATCATCTTTATACGTACTCTATCCCATTAAACATTATAATTAATGTCGCGTTCTAAGTACAATCACACTTGGAGAACATAACAATTTATGAATCAACCAAACAAGTATTTGAAACATATCGATCCATGACGAACCACATCTTCGTAAAACTCCATGGCTTTTGATAATGATATGTTCCCAATAAACAAAGCACACGCTTTTGCTACTGATATTGCCGATTTTAATTAGGTGGGAGTCATGAGGAGATAAAAAGAGCCCCAATTTCGTCTCCTCTCGACTGTTGCAAAACGTGAACGACGCTTTATTCCAAAGCAATGACATCGTTTTGTTTTCAATTGATATGGCAGAGGAGAAAAAGAGTTTTTTTTTTTGTTTTTTTGGGGAAAATTTGTGTATATAATTTTCCTGACGGTGTGCGTTGACAAAACAAACGAATAATAATTTCTTGACGGTGGTGTGCATGTACATTTTCTATAGTCTATACCGTATTTTGCTGGTCGTCCAAAACCGTTCACTAGGAAAGAAAGCAAAATCAAATTATTCCCTGAGCCCCTGCCGACCAAGTTTACTTACTTTTATTAAACAAATTATAGATATAACAATGCAAATTATTATCTTGCCACCGCTTGAATAGTATATTCTGATTTATTATTCTTACAAACAATCCATAAAATTCATGAGGTTTTGATAAATATTCAAAAATATGTAAAAGTTACGATATTTGTTACAATTTCAGTTACAATTCAGTTAAGGTGCAAGATATCATATAATACATGCTTTAAAAAAGGAAACATTCGTACAGTCAAACGTTTTCAATACCACGGTGGACCGACCACTCTTTGTTCTACATATTGTGGGCCCAAACATTACCCTCCCATTAGCATTGGCGGTTTTGAAATTGTAGCCTCTCTCAACCATAAACGATAGAAGAACAAGATTTGGTCGTAGTATACCATCATTCATCATAAGATACATTATCTTCATTTTCGCACGTCAAACAAACTCAATCGAACTCATATACTCAAAGAATTCTCATCTATTTGGCAATCATTTTTTTCTTAATCAAGTGTTACTTTTTTCCTAGCAATATCAGTTACGTGATTAACTTTCCCTTAAATAAAGAGCTAGAAAACAATGTTCTTTACATCTAGGCCACTTGAGAAATTTACTTTTGAATTGAAAGAATTGAGAAAAAGAAGGAGTTAACATATATTTGTCAGCAATTTACCCAAATATTTAAGGTATCAAAAGTCAACCCCTTTATGATAATGATCTGGTGAACTGGGAGATTTCTTCTAATTAATGCAAACGATATACATACAATCAGAAGCTAGAGACTCTCAGATTCACATCACATGCACTCGATCGATATTTGTTGACAAACTTGACTCTTGACCGTCCGAGTCTAACATTTTAGGCCATTCTCTCAAAATCAACGGTTGATGTCGTTCTCCCGTGTATATAGACTGCGTAACATGCGATTGAACACTGAGCTGATCACCACATAAACGAATCTAGGCATTTGGTTAAGATCAATAAATATGAACAAAAGAGTAATTTCTGGAACTTTTAAGGGTACTTTTCGAATTTCAATCATTTTGACCAGATTTGGGGATTTTCTCCCTTTGTTAATTAAAACTATTTTGAATAAAAATTTTGTTCTTAAGGTAGCCGACAAATTTGGCTTATATTAATATTTTAAAAGATTTGCTACAATAACCTACAATTTATTAGAAACAACTAAAATAACCTATCAAGATTTTAAAATATTTGTATAACACATTTTTACCATATTACCCTTGCATATATTACTTATTTTTCTTCTTAACTACATAAATATTGTAAAAATCACATACAATACTAAATATTCAGAAAATTATTTAAAAACAAAATTTTAAAAAGGAAATAATTGAAAAACGAAAATTGATAAAGGAAATCATTTAATAAGGGAATCAAATGAAAAAGGAAATATTTTTTAAAAGAAAATCTTCAAAAATCTTTGGTAATTTTTTTGTAGACTTCAAAAATATAATTTAACAAACCTATAAGTCTGCATAATTCTATAAACTTTGGTTAAGTCTTCGCATTTTTGGTAGACTTCAAAAATATATTAGTAAGACTTATAATTACTCTGCGAAGAATCATAAACTTTAGTAAAGTCTTCGGATTTTCGGTAGACTTCAAAAATATATTACGCAGACTTATAGTTAGTATGTGCGGAGATTCATATACTTCGATAAAGTCTTTGCATTTTTGGTAGACTTCAAAAATATATTAAGTAGACTTATAACTAATCTGCGGAGTAATCTAGACTTAAGTTAAGTCTTCGCATTTTCAGTAGACTTCAAAAATATATTAATCAGACTTATAGTTAGTCTGCGAAGATTCATATACTTCGATAAAGTCTTTGCATTTTTAGTAGACTTCAAAAATATATTAAGCAGACTTATAACTAATCTGCGGAGTAATCTAGACTTTAGTTAAGTCTTCGCATTTTCAGTAGACTTAAAAAATATATTAAGCAGACTTATAGCTAATCTGCGGAGTAATCTAGACTTTAGTTAAGTCTTTGCATTTTCAGTAGATTTCAAAAATATATTAAGCAGACTTATAGTTAGTCTGCAGAGTATTCTAGACTTTTGTTAAGTTTTCGTATTTTTGGTAGACTTCAAAAATATATTAAGCAGAGTAATCTAGATTTTTGTTAAGTCTTCGTATTTTCGGTAGACTTCAATAATATATTAAGCAGACTTATAGCTAATCTGCGAAGTTCTATAGACTTTTGGTTAAATCTTCATATTTTCGGTAGACTTCAAAAATATATTAAGCAGACTTATAGACAGTCTGCATAGTTCTATAGATTTTAGTTAAGTTTTCAAAAAATATTAATCAGACTTATAGTTAGTCTGCGGAGTTATCTAGACTTTTGTTAAGTCTTCGTATTTTTGGTAGACTTCAGAAATATATTAAGCAGATTTATAGTTAGTCTACGGATTTCATAGACTTCGGTAAAGTCTGGTGTATTGTAGCAGAACTCTAATATTAATTTTAGCAGACTTGTTTGATAGTAGTTTCAAAAAAATTTCTTAATAGCCATTGTATTCACCTCTCTTTTACCTTTCAGTGGTATTTTTGAAAAATTATTAATGAAACGCAATTAAATTATATTAATAGTAGTTTGAATCTAAACAAGAACAGAGAATTCTAGAAACATAATCGAAGGATAGCGGTTCAGAATTAACAATAATTCAGCCCAGAAATTCAATAAACTAATCAAAAAGAGAAAGACGTAAGAGATCTTATGTTATGAAGAATGAAAAAGTCCATTCAAGATTAATTCTATTACATTAGGTTTTAAACAATTAATATATTTTCATAAATATTTATATATTGGAATTTAATTTTAATAATTTTATGAATCATATGTTTTTGCCATTTAAAAAAAAAAGGCAAAAGACATTTTTGGTATTATGAAAATTATTACACAAAAAATGAGTTAGTCTACAATAAAAATAAAAAGAGGTTAATGTTGCTAATTATTAGCAAAAGTGGGTTACAATAGGTAATTCTTCATATTTTAATTGTGATTTTTAAAGATTTTCCAAATTTTAGTAAGCGCTCAGGGAAAGGCCAGACAAAACGAGAGAAAGTGAGGGAAAAAAAAAAGTTTAGGGTTTATTATTATTATTATTTTTTTTGGTAATCTGTTCTTCCTTCGCTGTGTACTACTTGATCGAGAGCATCAGCTTAGAGACGATTGCTTCAACTGTATTGCTGGTTCGATCAAATCCTTTGTAAGCTTTACTCGCTAAAAGGTTCGGGAAGACTTCTTCACTGTTCTATTTTTATTTTATTTTTTTGAGTCGTTGGGATTTCCTGAAGCATTAGATTTTTTTTTATTTTTGATTTCAATTTTTTTTATAAACTATTCTGTAGCGTTGTGAAATGGACTGAATCGTTGTATCGATTGCTTTAGGGTTTTGGGTTTTTGTGGTGAAGGAGGTAGCTTTTAATCGAGTATTTTTTTGTTTTTTTTTTTTTTTTTTGGGCTAGTTCGAAATCAAATTGTCGCTGAGAATTCTCTGTAGTAGTCAAAGGAAGAATCATGTTTTTAGGGTTTTAGATCTTCTTCTGATCTGAAGAAATTGAAGTTTTCCCTTTTTATTAGAATTTCTCGAATGATTCAATGTCTGCTTTGCTGCATTATCTCGCCATGGGACTAAAACTTATATCTTCTTTCTTTCATTGCAGCTTAATGTGTAACTGCATCTCGACCGAGCTCTGAATTGATTTACTCTCTCTCTCTCTCTCTCTCTGTAGTGTAGTAGTGTGCTATGTCAGATTCGTCATACAGGTCTTTCAATTTGTAGGATTTGTATTGTATCCATGGATAAACCTAGACATCAACAGATTTTTCAGCACTCCGTGGAACCTGGATATGGAAACGAGGCTGTTCCTCAACCGTTTATCCCTGATCAAACAGGGGGCACTAGTGCTAATGTGCGACCTTTCAATTCTAATGGTTCAGATGTTAAGCCTGTGCATAACTACTCCATTCAAACAGGTGAGGAATTCGCTTTTATGCGTGATCGGGTCATTCCTCAGAGGTCCTCGAATTCCAATGCAGCTGGCGACATGAATTATACCACTGGTTATATGGACTTTAGAGGCTTGATAGGGGGGCTAAGTCACACTGGATCTGAGTGTGCTTCAGATGTCTCTAGGTTCAGCACTGTGGAAAATGGCACCAGGGATAATGAGAGGACAAACTCTTCACTTCACGAGTTTGGGAATAAACTTGGTCATGTCCAGTCAGCACCACAGGCTTCCATGACTAAAGATAGCAGTGTAGGAAATTTACAGGGATACGCTTCTTCTTCAGCCTCAGGTAGTGTTACAGCAAAGGTCAAGATCCTTTGCAGTTTCGGTGGGAAAATACTTCCACGTCCAGGTGATTCAAAGCTTCGATACGTTGGAGGTGATACACACATAATTTCCATAAGAAAGGATATATCTTGGCCGGAGCTGAGGCAAAAAATCCTTGAAATCTATTACCAAACACGTGTTGTAAAGTATCAGCTTCCTGGTGAAGATCTTGACGCGTTGGTGTCTGTATCATGTGAAGAAGATCTCCAGAATATGTTGGAAGAGTATAACGAGATGGAAAACCGTGGGGGTTCTCAGAAGCTTAGGATGTTTTTGTTCTCTATCAGTGATATGGATGATGCTCTTTTGGGGGTTAACAAAAATGACGCCGACTCTGAGTTTCAATATGTTGTAGCTGTAAACGGCATGGACATTGGATCAGGAAAGAAGCCAATCCTTCATGCGCTCGACAGCTCTTCAGCAAACAACTTAGCTGAGCTTGATGTACGGAACACCGAGGGGATCAATACTATTGCTGGAGATGTTGGAGGAGTTGGCGCATCACAGTCGATGGTAGATGGCTTCCAACAATCATCCGCTCAACAGTCTGAGTCTATTCCACCAAAATCATCGCTTTCTTATTCTCAATCTATTCCACCGAATGCTACATATCAGTTACAGCAA
The DNA here is from genome assembly GCF_000633955.1 of Camelina sativa. Classification (NCBI taxonomy): domain Eukaryota; kingdom Viridiplantae; phylum Streptophyta; class Magnoliopsida; order Brassicales; family Brassicaceae; genus Camelina; species Camelina sativa. The sequence goes on along the minus strand of NC_025691.1, from coordinate 29,756,027 downwards.
TCTGTTCAGCCAAGTTCTGCTCTTCATTATTCTCACTCCATTCCCCCAGGTTCCCCTCTTCAGTATCCCCAATCTATTACGCCAGCCTCCTCTTTCCAGTATCCACAATCCATCACTCCGGGTTCTGCCAGTCCCTATGGAATATACCCGCAATATTATGGGCATGTGGTTCAACCTGGACAAAGAGAACGGTTTCCTCTGTATCCTGATCACAGTTCTAATTACTCCGCTGTCGGGGAAACTACCAGTTCCATACCGTTCCAAGGGCATGTCAATCAGCAAGTTGGCTGGGCTGAAGGGTATCCATACCCTGGCACCATACCCCAAAGCTCACAAGCGCTAGTTGAGGAGCAAAAAGTAGTACCTGATATGAAAGTTCGTGAGCATGTTGAGCCTGAAAACCGTAAAAATCCGGCAAATGATCACCAGAATCCTCCCCGAATAGATGATATTGAGGTGAAGAATCACAATCTGGTCCGGGAGGTGTCAGCTGCAACAACTGCACCTAGCCAGGAGTCACATTTAGTTCCCCCTGTTGGAGACCCATGGCAGAATACTCTTGCGAAGCCTGCTACATACCGTGATGCTGTTATTGCTGGGCAGGTTCCTCTATCTGGTAATGAAGATCAGCTTTCAACTTCAAGCAGTACCTGTGGCCCTGTTCATAACGACTCTGAGTCAAATTTAATTGATCTTAACTATCCAGAGCCTGTGCAGTCTCCCGAGAGGGTATATTGTTCAGAGAGAATACCTCGTGAACAGCTAGAATTGCTAAATCGTTTTTCGAAGTCTGATAACTCACTAGACTCTCAGTTTGTATCGTCTCAGTCACAAGCAAACACTGCACAGCAGGATTCAGAAAAAGGAGTTGGAAAGTCACATGACGAATTTGAGACTGTTAATGATGATGCCATTCACCAAAAGCATCAAGATGTGGAAAAAGTCTTTGAAAAGGTTGGGATATCAGATGAAACTTTGAAATCCGAGCCCCTGCACAAGATTGTAAATCCTGACGATGCAAACAAGAACAGAGCAGTCAATGGGGCAGATACTGAAGTTGGTGTTTCTAACTTGGGCCATGTAAACGCAGCCATGAGTCATGTTATCCCTGAAGAGCAAGCTTCTACTCATGCTTCTGCTTCGCTGCAGGGAGATATTCTTATTGATATCAATGACCGGTTTCCTCGTGACTTCCTTTCTGAAATATTTTCACAGGCAATCTCAGAGGATACATCCGCTGTCCATCCATATCCTCACGATGGAGCTACTGTTAGCATGAATGTGCAGAATCACGATCGTAAAAATTGGTCATATTTTCAGCAGCTGGCTGATGAACAGTTTAGCCAAAGAGATGTTGCAATTGACCAAGCTGATTCTCGCATTCCATCTGACCGTAAAGATGGTGGAGAGAGCTCCAGATTGCCTCATGTCTCGCCATTGAGTAGAGATGGTATTTCAACAAACCTTGCGAACCCTCAATTGGCTTTAGGTCAAGATTATGGGGGTCAAAAAAGGAACGCTGGTGGCACTAGCACCATTCTCCCTGCTCTAGAGGATGAACAGATGAAGGTCACAGAGAGTGAGGAATTTGGTGCTATGGTAGAGAATCTTAGGACGCCGGATACTGAACCAAAGGTATGAGTTGTAGCAGTTTTCATTTTACGATTTCCAAAACCACTATTTTTCTGAATAGGATAGAACTTCTAGGATGAAAAGACCGAAACAAGGCATGCTGCGCTTCCTCCACTTGGCTCAGAATTTGATTATAGTGGCTTGCAGGTACGAAAACTTTGAAAATAAACACGTGATAAAACTTTTACTATCTTTGCATGGAAAATTCATTGTTGAGGTCCATATCAGTGGTTCTTACAGTTTCAGATATGTTGGTAGAATCAGCATTATGCTTATTTCCCGGCTAGTGTGCTTGCATTTAGTTTCTTATTTTTGTCTGTGCGTCTGGTTTTACACTCATTACGATAGTTCTGTCAAAACTTATCTGCTTCTATCTTCCTAGTGTTCTACTGAGCTATTTTTTTCCAATGTTTTTGTTTACATATTCTAAAATGTTACTAGATCATTAAGAATGAAGATCTCGAGGAGTTGAAGGAGCTTGGTTCTGGTACTTTTGGAACGGTGTATCATGGGAAATGGAGAGGATCAGATGTCGCTATCAAGAGGATAAAGAAGAGTTGCTTTGCTGGGCGGTCATCAGAGCAAGAGAGATTGGTGAGTTGTTTGCAGTCCATGTGTTATGCATTTCCCTTTTCACCATGCCTAAAATTCATGCGCCTATGTTTAATTTATCACATTTTGCTGGTTGATGTATATCTGAATTTTTAGACTGGTGAATTCTGGGGGGAAGCTGAAATTCTTTCAAAGCTTCATCATCCGAATGTGGTAGCATTTTATGGTGTTGTAAAAGACGGGCCTGGGGGGACCTTGGCGACTGTGACAGAGTACATGGTTGATGGTTCTCTAAGGCATGTTCTGGTCCGAAAGGACAGGTAAAGTTCCACTTATTAGGTTTGATTGGTTTCAGTTCGTTTTACTTATATAATCTTATCTATTTTCTTTCCTTATATTATCAGGCATCTTGATCGTCGCAAGAGACTAATCATTGCCATGGATGCTGCATTTGGAATGGAATATCTACACTCCAAAAACACTGTTCACTTCGATTTGAAATGTGACAATTTACTTGTGAACTTGAAAGATCCTTCTCGCCCAATCTGCAAGGTAACACGGTTGTTAGACCCTCCCGTAGATGAATTTAGTTCAATACGATGTTAGAATAATCCAAATTAATATCCACATGCTATTCTACCCCAGGTTGGTGACTTCGGTCTGTCAAAAATCAAGAGAAATACATTGGTATCTGGTGGTGTACGTGGAACCTTACCTTGGATGGCACCTGAGCTTCTAAATGGGAGCAGCAGCAAAGTTTCAGAAAAGTAAAACATTAATACGATAAGATGCTCAGTGAATGTCAGATATCTACTTTAACTGAGATGAATAGTGTGTTTTGTTTCTTGAGATGAGGATATTGCATGGCCTGATAGTATACACTGTCTGAGAAGTGAGAATGCAAACAAACTATAAGATTTGTCATATTCTTTGCCTGCAGGTCGATGTTTTCTCTTTCGGGATCGTTTTGTGGGAGATTCTAACCGGTGAGGAACCATATGCCAATATGCACTATGGCGCCATAATAGGTGCGTGCAAGCAACTCACGGTCTATCAGATTTCTGCCTGATCATTTTAAGAGGATGCTAATGACTTCATTGTGAAAGTACAGGTGGGATAGTGAACAACACACTGAGGCCAACTATACCGGGCTTCTGCGACGATGAGTGGAGAACACTAATGGAGGAATGTTGGGCGCCAAACCCAATAGCAAGACCATCTTTCACAGAGATAGCTGGTCGCTTACGAGTAATGTCATCAGCAGCAACTTCCACTCAATCCAAGCCACCCGCTCACAGGGCTTCGAAATGAAAAACCTTTCTTTTTATTATGTGCAGTGAAAAGAGAATATAAGTCGATTACAGAGACTCCAATTCTTTATACTTTTCGGTTTGGGGTTTGGAGAGAGACATTCTCGACCCTGTCCTCCTTTCCCTTTTCAATTTTTTAACAAAAACAAACAAAAAAGTTGAAAATTTTATTCGAAATTATTTTGTCACATGTCTTTGTTGAATACAAATACATCTCCCTTTTACATCTATGCACTATGTTTGCAAAGATGAAAAATGTGCAGATATATAGAATCAAAGCTGGAACTTTCCAGATACTTTATGATTGGAACTTATACACCAGTGATATATCATCAAATATAGACATACAGTACAAATTTCGGCTGGGATAGTATGGTCTATACCTAAACTGATGATGGGGGGCAATACAAGTAATCTCATCTGCAAAAATTCAAACCTCTTTTAAGATGAATTTTCGAAGTTGATGGAACCTTTTGTGGCTCTTCTCTATTGAAGACGTTGGGAACAATCCTGTGGTGACAGGAGAAGAGCAAAGCTTCTAGCATCTGTGGAGTGGGGCAGGACGTAAATCAACTGGCTGATAGCTCACTCGATCCTTGTGAGGCAAAAGTTCCTCCTGAAAAGTCAAGGAAAGAATGTGACACACTTTAGAATGAGATCTAGAGCTGAGTATCAACAAGAAGATGATATATAAACTACATTGTCTGCGTTTATCTGGAATGGCTTCACAAAATCCTCAAACATTAACGGAGAAAGACCCTTGATCTTCTCTTCAACTTCCTACAAAATGAAAGGAAATATCTTAAGACTGAGAGAATCCAAGCTAATAGATAATCATATTTCATTCCGTCATAGAAGTATCAGAAAGTGTACCAATCCAGTAATTCTTGATTTTTCCAATAACTCTCTGGTGATCAAGTCCAGAATGTGTCTGTTTGCTCTCAGAGCATTCATCGCAAGTTCTTCGGTCTCCTCAATATACTGTCACCAACATTCAAATTCCATATACATATATGTTTCAAGCTCCACATGGGAGAGTTTAAATCAAATAAGGTATGCTGAGTCAAAGATAGATTACCCTTGTCAACTCCCGCGTGAATAGCTCGGATNTGAGCTTCTAAATGGGAGCAGCAGCAAAGTTTCAGAAAAGGTAAACATTAATACGATAAGATGCTCAGTGAATGTCAGATATCTACTTTAACTGAGATGAATAGTGTGTTTTGTTTCTTGAGATGAGGATATTGCATGGCCTGATAGTATACACTGTCTGAGAAGTGAGAATGCAAACAAACTATAAGATTTGTCATATTCTTTGCCTGCAGGTCGATGTTTTCTCTTTCGGGATCGTTTTGTGGGAGATTCTAACCGGTGAGGAACCATATGCCAATATGCACTATGGCGCCATAATAGGTGCGTGCAAGCAACTCACGGTCTATCAGATTTCTGCCTGATCATTTTAAGAGGATGCTAATGACTTCATTGTGAAAGTACAGGTGGGATAGTGAACAACACACTGAGGCCAACTATACCGGGCTTCTGCGACGATGAGTGGAGAACACTAATGGAGGAATGTTGGGCGCCAAACCCAATAGCAAGACCATCTTTCACAGAGATAGCTGGTCGCTTACGAGTAATGTCATCAGCAGCAACTTCCACTCAATCCAAGCCACCCGCTCACAGGGCTTCGAAATGAAAAACCTTTCTTTTTATTATGTGCAGTGAAAAGAGAATATAAGTCGATTACAGAGACTCCAATTCTTTATACTTTTCGGTTTGGGGTTTGGAGAGAGACATTCTCGACCCTGTCCTCCTTTCCCTTTTCAATTTTTTAACAAAAACAAACAAAAAAGTTGAAAATTTTATTCGAAATTATTTTGTCACATGTCTTTGTTGAATACAAATACATCTCCCTTTTACATCTATGCACTATGTTTGCAAAGATGAAAAATGTGCAGATATATAGAATCAAAGCTGGAACTTTCCAGATACTTTATGATTGGAACTTATACACCAGTGATATATCATCAAATATAGACATACAGTACAAATTTCGGCTGGGATAGTATGGTCTATACCTAAACTGATGATGGGGGGCAATACAAGTAATCTCATCTGCAAAAATTCAAACCTCTTTTAAGATGAATTTTCGAAGTTGATGGAACCTTTTGTGGCTCTTCTCTATTGAAGACGTTGGGAACAATCCTGTGGTGACAGGAGAAGAGCAAAGCTTCTAGCATCTGTGGAGTGGGGCAGGACGTAAATCAACTGGCTGATAGCTCACTCGATCCTTGTGAGGCAAAAGTTCCTCCTGAAAAGTCAAGGAAAGAATGTGACACACTTTAGAATGAGATCTAGAGCTGAGTATCAACAAGAAGATGATATATAAACTACATTGTCTGCGTTTATCTGGAATGGCTTCACAAAATCCTCAAACATTAACGGAGAAAGACCCTTGATCTTCTCTTCAACTTCCTACAAAATGAAAGGAAATATCTTAAGACTGAGAGAATCCAAGCTAATAGATAATCATATTTCATTCCGTCATAGAAGTATCAGAAAGTGTACCAATCCAGTAATTCTTGATTTTTCCAATAACTCTCTGGTGATCAAGTCCAGAATGTGTCTGTTTGCTCTCAGAGCATTCATCGCAAGTTCTTCGGTCTCCTCAATATACTGTCACCAACATTCAAATTCCATATACATATATGTTTCAAGCTCCACATGGGAGAGTTTAAATCAAATAAGGTATGCTGAGTCAAAGATAGATTACCCTTGTCAACTCCCGCGTGAATAGCTCGGATACTTCAACTGACATATCTGCTGGCATTACATGAGGATGATCCCACTGATAATTTATCACGAAGTAGAAAAGAACGTGATGAACTACCGAGAATGTGAGAGATCAGTAAAAATGGGAAAGTATCAGTCTCTTAATGTATGTACCCGGTATTTTATCAGCTCGCCATCTGGGTTATCCGGTAAATCTACCATTCCAATCTTTTTGACCAGTTGAGTGAGACCTAATCTCGCATTTTGGGGGCTAATCACCATCTCCCTGGCAATCTGAAATATAATGTCAGTTCAAATATGAAATGGAAGACTAAAGATTTAAATAACTCATACAAGCACTTTGCAGATATATGCAGTTTACATAGATGTTATCTTTGCTACCGAGTTGGCGTTTTTATCAGAAGCTGAAAAGCAATACTTAGTAATTAGTTAGACGAGAGAGAGCACTTACCTTTGTTATCTTCTCCAGGTCATCTTTTCCTCCATCAGTGACATCATCGCCAAAAACCACACGTTCAGCACAACGTCCACCATGAGCTACCACCATTTGCATTTTCATATAACCAAACGTGGTATAACCTTGGTCTACCATGTCTTCACGTGGATAGAAAACCGATACAGCAGATTCCTGTATAATATATGAGAAGAGTTTAGTTAATCTATTCTTATACTGTGTTGAGTGTTTAAACACCACTATCATTATGATTGAAAAAGAGATATTTGAAACAGACCTTGCCACCAGGAAGGAGCTGCGAAAATGCATGCCAATCAAATCGAGGAAACAAATGAGCCAACACTATATGACCAGCCTCATGAACAGCCAGAAGTCTCTTCTTTTCGTATGATACCTAATATTACATAAGCTTCAACGGTAAGGGATTCTTTTTAGCTTTGGGGCATAGTATGATGTGAGATAAAAAGTACAAAGGATGTCGGTACGGACACTTTGTTCACATTTCTGTTGCTCTTCCTCTGTAAGAAGCACACCCATACCCTCGAGCAGTTGTTTATCTAACACATCAACAATGTCTTGCTGATATATGTAAGAACGTCCCTTCCTTACCTGTAAAATGGAATTAGGAACCTTAACAATTCAACAATGCTCCTCTAAATATTGCATATTATATTGGGAAATGGGGATCCACAAAAGAATATGACATACCGACATAATAGCTGCTTCGTTAACAAGATTTCGGATATCTGCTCCGGAAAAGCCAACAGTCCGAAAAACAAGCTGGATGTTGAAAGAGAGATAGCTATTATGAATGAGTAAACACCCGTCTAAGGCATATTATTGAGATTGAAAAAATAGCATGAAAACTACTTGCCTTCCCAAAGTCTATATCTTCTGCAAGGTTCTTCCCGGTACTGTGAACTCCAAATATTTGCACCCTTTGTTTTGCATCAGGCAAACCAATATACAGCCGACGGTCAATACGTCCAGAACGGACAAACTCAAGGTCGAGTTCATCAGGTCTATTGGTGGCACATATAAATATCACAGCTTGTCTCAAGGAAAACCTATCGATACCTGTCTTTTCCTTCCTGCAGGTGGTAAAACTTTGAGTATGAAAACCATGACAAAAAGCCGATGAAACCATGTACAAAGATCTCATTGAAATTTCTAAACAACAAAGTAGATTCTTACTCCCCATCGAGCTGCGCAATTAAAGCTTCAAAAGTTGCTCTTCTTCGTGGATCTTTTCTAGCATGCCTACCAGCAATAGCATCTATTTCATCCACAAACACAAAAGCAGGTGCCTGGAGATAATATATAAATATTAGATCCACAATAATAGTGTGAGTAGAAGACTACCGTATGAGCTTTTAAACACATAACTAAGAGCCTTACATTTCGTCTCGCGATTGAAAACATCTCATTGATTTTTGCAGCACCACTTTTTTCACTGTCTGTAAACTCTGCACCAGATGCAAACACAAATGGCAGCCCACTTTCCTTCGCAAGTGTTCGCGCAAAAAGTGTTTTTCCAGTTCCAGGAGGTCCAGAAAGAAGCACACCCTGACTCAAAAATAAAAACAGTGGGGAACTTGAGCTTAGTAAGTTTAATGGAATAAAAGCCACATGTTAATTTGGGTCAAGAATAATTTACCCTGACAAAAGCCACATCTTTTTCATAGTATTGCATTGGGTTCCCCATGTATATCATTAGCTCATCAAGAAGATCCCAGACATCACCGCCTAGTACCACTTCTTTATACATTGATTTTGTCTCACTGACATCTCCAACCGGCTGTATGATGATTAAAACTCATCAATAGAACTATGAACATGTTGGAAGAAGGTCACATTAACAAAGAAGCAAAAAAGATACCATTATAAAATTTTCCGCATAAGCCATATCAAACAGCTGATTATACTTCTTATAGAGGAAACGCTTGGATGTGATGAGGAGAAGCATGGCAGATTCTCTTATAAACCATAAAATTAGTATTCCCGGCAGAAGCGCAATGAACACTTTCATGAAGTAGTGGATCTGCCTCTTCTGAAGAAGATCCACCTCAACTCCAGCGTTGCAAATAGTCTCAAACAAGTAAGGATCTAAGGGAATGTCAACCTAGAAAGAAAAAGGATGTGAAATCTGGAATGTACACCATTCAGTTTCAGTACAAGTAATTACAAATATTCAACTTACGATATATTCTAGAGGGAAACCTTCTTTCATGGTCACATATAATCTCTTTAGGTCTTCCGTGAAGACAACAGCTGCCACCTGTTAGAAACACACAACGATGGTCGTGCCAACATTAGCTCAAAAAAAGATCTATCATCCAATCACGTCCAGCTTCAAAATTAATTGCTTTGGAAAAAGTTTTTTTTCATCATATTTTATCTCATAATAGATACACTGTCATTTGTTATCAGTTAAAAAATTCAATCTTGGGTATAAAGACATGCTGCTCACAATCCTAAGCTGGACACGAGTATAGGTTAGAGCTGTACCTCAGAAGAATCAAGCTTCTGAAGAAAGTAGGTATAGGGAAGCTTAGGGCGATATCGCCACCATCTCTTTGAAATCCAGAGAGCTCTAGTTCCTTCAGTTTCAGATCTCTTTTCAATAACATCTTTGCGAAGACTTTTCTCTACCTCCTTCATATCAAATTCGACAACATACTTTGCCGCTGCGGAGTTTAACTGCTCTGATAATTTTTCTCTTTCTAACATTTCCTTCCAGTTTGCAAGCCTTTCCCGCCAAGTACCTACACTGTCTCCATTTTCACCTATCATATAAGAATACAATAAAGGGATTAGATGGTCAAAAGCACAGGTTACTAAAGCTAGTCTATGAGGGGTCTAAATTGCTGCTCTGCGAGAAACTCGATCAGTGAGAGAGATTAGGTCGTCAAAAACAAAGGTTTCGCACAATAAATCACTTATTGTTATGTCTTCAGCATTCCCCCTACTAGAAAGATATAGAGAACTCTTCTACAATACATCACGAATCAGCCACAAAATTTAAAATTTCCGTTTCAGCATGGTAGAAGAAAAAGGGTTTTAATATATCTTATCATATATTGAAGAAACAGTGATGGCAATATTAATAACAAAGCTATGCCCATATTATAAGATGCAAATCAGATGTATTAATCTTAATGAATGTATACTGACCAGAGACACCCAGATCTTGGCTTAGTTTCTTCTTTGCCTCTGTCTGAATCCTAGCATTTCTATCAATTATTTTCTTGAGCGATCCCTCGGTGGTCTCTAGATCCTCATCCCACGCATTTTCTCCAACATAAGAACTATCGTGGACAAGTGTTCCATCAGGCCCTTCGATAAACCTTTTTAGTTTCAAGCCTTTTGGTGTTGTTTTCCTCCACATATTTCTCTTAAACCTAAAACACAAGCCTAAATCAGAACATTCTAGGAAATCAAATAAACAAAAGTTGGTTTAATCCTCCCACCCTCTACATGCCTTCATAGCTGAGCAAGTACTTGACTAAGGATGTTACCGTTGTTTAAATATGAAAACAATTCTATTATGTTCCAGTAGATAACATTACAATTGGAAACTGAGGATTAGTAAAGCACTTACTTTTCTATATTGCCAGGAGATGGCTCGGGGATCAAAGCCTCCATAAAAGACTCTGTTAACTCTTTTCTTTCTCGTTCAATCCTGGGAGCTTGGATGGCGACATAAACTCTTTGACAAGAAAACAACAGCGCAAAAGCATATATCACCAAGGCAGCAAGTCTTTTACCATCCCAGTTCCTAATGTCCTGAAACAAAATATTAAGAATCTTCATCAGTCTCCAAAACTTTGCTTCCGTTAGTTCATCAACAACATAAAAAAATTACAAAACGATTGTTCCTCAATGTTTCAGAACACAAGCAGAATAGCAATACTTGAGAACCAGAGAGATTTGGTAATTACGTTGAGAAGCTGAAATAGGCTTACCTTCCAATGCTCCCACTTGTTCCAATCAATAAAGGAAGGCACTGTCTCAGTCTTAAAGCGAGTCAACTGGTGCTGGCCCTTCTGCACACTATCCTTAACTCGACCCACAAACTCATCCACTCTCGCACTTGCTTCTTCCGAGTCAAACCCAGTTTCCTTCTTCACAGACTCTCCAATTTTCTCCCCTATCCTCTCCGCACCAACGCGAAGTGACTGCATCAATCTAACCCACGAAAAGCCTCCGTCGTTGTTAGACGACGAAGACCCACCACTACTTTGAGACGCATGAACTCGAAAGAGCTGTTTTTTCCGGGTAACTCCCAGACCATACTTGACGGGCAACCGAATGAGACCAGAACTTTTAGGTCTTTTCAATAATTGAGTCGATGAAGAGATAAGCGGATTCGGCTTATACGAAATTGCAAACTCCATGAATGAAACTTTAAAGTTCAAAAGAGAACAAAACCAGTCGCATTTGAGGATTCTCCCGGTTATAGAGCTCTCTCTCTCTGCTGAATTTACGGAAATGGTAGTGAGAAACAAACCATTCGACTCTCCGGCAAGGCTTAGGCTTCTCTCCGGCAATAAGGTTTTATCTACACTGATCCGTCGTCGTTGAGCTTTCTCGTGCTTTTTAGTTCGAAGGAGAAAAGACGATGACGCTTAAACTCAAAGAGGCTCAAGCCTAGTAAATATGTGGTTGGGCTAGGCCCATTAAGGTCAATATCCAATTCCGATTGATTTTCTTCCACTAGGTTTTGATCTTTTTTTGTGCAAATTTGTTTGATTTCTCTGTCAATATGATCTCGGTGGTTATTTTAGTTTATGTAAATGCAAATTTTATATCAATTCTTCTAAGCGATGTAAACTAATACAAATTTGTGTCAATTTGATTGAAATGATGCTAAACAAATTAATTAACACATCATTTGTTACATCTGATGTTAAATTATTTATTGTGTGTCATTTGCTAATAAGTAATTTAAACAAGTCTCATTTATATTTTTGATGTTATTTAATAGATTTAAAACAATCTTTGTTTTGTCGTGAATCTATTATTCTCATGAACGGACGCTTTACTAGAAATCTCATTACTTTCACCGTCCCAAAAGTCTTCCATTTTAATAAAGGTTTTTCTGTTGAAAAGCAGAAGAAATTACCTTTAAATCAGCATTGGGAGACGACGCTGCTACTCATCACCATGGTAGTAGAAAACTTGTACCAAAAATTTCAATTAGTTTCTTTAATTATTGTTTTATAACTTTTTTAGTTCACTTAATAGTTTTTCCAAACAAACAAAAAATTAATATATTATTTAGATTCAGATATGAAGATAAATATTATTCGAAATGATTAATTCAAAACTAAAGACGTTTTTCCAAGATAACTGATGAAAAAGTATATTAAAAACATATGGGAGAAATGATTCAATTATATTAATATAAGTGAGATCAAAACCTAGCTTATATGTATTTACAATTCACAACAATTTATTTTTAATAAATTAGTATAACATATATAAAATAAAGATATGTTGATTAACTATATACTGATTAGAATAATATTAATAGTGAATAATATACATGAGTAAATAACTAAATACTAATATCCACTGATTAATATTATTCTATGACAAATTCTCTATATTGTCTTTATTCACTTATTAATATTATTCTAATATTTACATAATTGGGCTAGGCCCATTAGAAAATTAAACCGTGGAATCCAAGGAGAGATACAGTGGCAGAATGGAAATAATATAGAAATTTCTTGGGGTGTTGTCCAAGCTGGTTTTTATATAATAGTGGTCTCTCGCTTCTCGAAAGATCCACCAACTCTTTTTATTTTTTCTGTAACGTTCGATCGATCATCTTCGTCTTTCATTACAGCCACTCATGTGAGTATATTCTCTAATTGCTTCCCTTAGATTCTTTCCTCTTAACGATTCCGATTGATTTTTTTTTCTCGATTAGGTTTTTTGAGCTAATTATCTGGATCTGTATCTCCTATTTTGTTCGATTTCTCCGTCAATCTGATCGTTGTGTGCATCTTGTGTTGGTCGCAGTGTTTTTTTTTTAGTTTGTCTTAAAGAAGAATCTACTATGGCGACGAAGAGAAGCGTTGGAACTTTGAAGGAAGCGGATCTGAAGGGAAAGAGTGTGTTCGTGAGGGTTGATCTCAACGTTCCTTTGGATGATAACTCTAACATCACCGATGATACCAGGATTCGTGCCGCTGTTCCCACCATCAAGTATTTGATGGGAAACGGATCTAGGGTTGTTCTCTGCAGTCACTTGGTATGACATCTCTGTTCTCACTTTCACGTGCTTGCTTATCTGTTTTCACTTGTCGCGTTTGGAATTTTGATCTGATCTGTTTATCTCTAGAGCCATACGTATAAGCAAGAACGATTCAGTCCGTTGATTTTTCTGGTTTTGATTGGATGAATTTGCTTAACTAAAATAATTGACTGCGGGAACGATGCAATCAAGTTATATTCTCTGTTATGTTCATGTGGTCAGTAAGATGATTCTAGGAATTATTGAATTTTTCTGATCTCTATTTTATGTTTTAGGGCCGCCCCAAAGGTGTTACTCCTAAATACAGCTTGAAGCCTCTTGTGCCGAGATTGTCTCAACTTCTTGGTGTTGAGGTTTGTTCCTCTTCTTCCTCTATGCGTGCAAGGTTTATAAACAGCAGCTTTTAACTGCTCTGTTCTGAACTCTCTCTCTCTCTCTCTCTCTTGTGTTAATAGGTTGTAATGGCAAACGACTCTATTGGTGAGGAAGTCCAGAAGTTGGTTGCAGGACTACCTGAAGGTGGTGTTTTGTTGTTGGAGAATGTGAGGTTCTATGCGGAAGAAGAGAAGAATGATCCTGAATTTGCTAAGAAGCTTGCTGCTCTTGCCGATGTCTACGTTAATGATGCTTTCGGAACTGCTCACAGAGCTCATGCTTCCACTGAGGGAGTTGCCAAATATTTGAAACCTTCAGTTGCTGGTTTCCTCATGCAGAAGGTATTTAAATTCTGCGTCATTAATAGTGTCTTCTTAGATGAGTCTCTTTATTTACTGATCAGACTATTTTTTTGGTTTGTTGCGTCTAGGAACTTGATTACCTTGTCGGAGCTGTGGCAAACCCCAAGAAGCCTTTTGCTGCCATTGTTGGAGGCTCAAAGGTTTCAACAAAGATTGGTGTGATTGAGTCGCTCTTGTCCTCAGTTGACATCCTCCTGCTCGGTGGAGGTATGATTTACACTTTCTACAAGGCACAAGGATACTCAGTCGGATCTTCCCTTCTGGAAGAGGACAAGCTTGACTTGGCGAAGTCACTCATGGAGAAGGCAAAGGCCAAAGGTGTCTCTCTCTTGCTCCCAACCGATGTGGTTATTGCTGACAAGTTCGCTCCCGATGCTAACAGCAAGGTAACTGTCACATTCATTTTGGTTGGCTCTCAATGGGTCTTGAATGGAAATAAAACGTTTGTGTACTCATCTAGCTTGTTTAAAGCTGACACAATTATGCAACTCTTGCAGATAGTTCCAGCCAGTGCCATCCCAGATGGGTGGATGGGTCTAGATATTGGTCCAGACTCCATCAAGACATTCAGCGAAGCTCTGGACACAACCAAAACCATCATCTGGAATGGTCCCATGGGTGTTTTTGAATTCGAGAAGTTTGCAGCTGGAACTGAGGTATGAGTAACTAAACACACAAACCCAAGTCACCCGTTTTATCAAAATCCATCTGTCTTCAACATGTCTTTTTGTTGACCAAGGAAACCCAACTCAACTAACCCCAATCTCTCTTGTCTTGTGTCAACATCAGGCTGTAGCAAAGCAGCTTGCAGAACTAAGCGGAAAGGGAGTAACCACAATCATTGGAGGAGGTGACTCTGTTGCTGCCGTCGAGAAGGTTGGTTTGGCTGACAAGATGAGTCACATCTCTACCGGTGGTGGTGCTAGTTTGGAGCTTCTTGAGGGGAAGCCACTTCCAGGAGTTCTCGCTCTAGACGAGGCTTGAGAAGCGTTGGATTTCTTCTCTCTTTTGTGTTGTTATATGTATAACAAGTTGTCTGGTTTTGTTCATGGCCAGACGAGCAAGCGATTAGTATTGTCTTGAAATTTCTGTCTGCGGCTCTGTTTCTCATGAGTTTTTAGTTTTGGGGCCTTTTCTAATAAAAAGAGATGAAACTCTGATTAGCAGTCTCCTCAACACTTGATCAGTTGCATAGCTCGTCGTTTCATTATATTCTGGATGCTTTATTTCTTGGCTAACATATGTTCATTTTAAACAAAACAGCATCGTTGGGACGTAAGAGATTAGCTTAACCTGTGAGAGAGACGGAGTATAATTCGGGTTCCGTTTCCCTTACAGTTCAACTGAATGAAAGTTGTGTTCAGAAAACAGAGTAATAAAAGAGGTAATGGAATCGGTAAAATGGAGAAAAATAGAATAGCCCGGCCAGTTAGGAATCTCCGGCCCAGTGAAGTCATTTGTCCCACATCGAGTGAAAGCAATATTAGACGTCGAAGGATTCATGTATAAAAGAATCAGATGGTTCTCCTTACTTTTTCATGGAGCCATGTAGTGACCACAGAGCGAACTATTCTTTCGCCTTTTACTAAAGAATAACGTGTGTTCTCTACGATCAATGGCATACACCTATTTTTGGAGGAGTAACTTCTTCCGAAGTTTGCTCCATTATCAATAGTTCGATAATTTTCGTTAAGGCTTCAGATAACAAATTCGAAAGCACAAATTTATGTCTAAACAGTTTCGATGAATATTAAGTTCATGCACTTTAGACACGGGAAAGGCCTAGTGGGTGGCCCAATAACGACATAAGACAAATAGTCCCACATCGGATGGAACAGAAACTAGACGGGGAAGGATTTACATATATAAAAGGCACTGGTGCACACAGTTTAAAACTCATGGAGCCGTGTGGTGAGCACAAAGCGAACTATTCTTTCGCCTTTTACTAAAGAATACCGTGTGCTCTCCACGCCAAACGACATACACCTATTTTTTGGAGGAGTAACTTCACCTGAAGTTTGCTTCATTAATTCCTCAGTTCAATTGTATAACTGATAAATCATTTTACTTCACCAAACTTACATGGCGTACGATACAATTGAAAAAACAAAGGATTAACGAAATATTGTGCCGGTTATGTAGAGTCTTCAGGAGTGATTAAGTGATCCGATTGCTGGGTTTGACAAATTTACTTCGATTTGTTACCACTTACCACAGAAAATAAAGAATCCATTGTAGAATAGATTACTTAACCGAAGGTTTTCAGATCAGTTAGTGCTGCAGAATTGTACCGGTTAACTGGTCGGTTGTTAAACTCTTGAAAGTTATCTCGTTTTGTATGATTTTCAAGAGATACGAGAATTACGCTGGCATTATTAGTTCGAAGATGTGTATGAATTTGTTTGTTTTGTATTCAGCATTTTTGAGTTTTCTAATTAAATTACGTATGAAGCGCCAATTTTTATTCTGTACCACAAACCGGGACGTTTCACTAATTCTCGATACCGGTTTATCGGTTTATGGATAAACCGGGTGAAGTCGATCCAGAGAGTTTGCTCCGATGGCAGAAAACCCTTGACGATGAAAAGAAAGTTCCATAAGCCGTCTTCTTCCCATCTTCAGAGATTCTCTTCCATCCATCTTTAATCGGAGAAGCATTTGAAATCAATCTCAGGAAGTTCTGTGAGATTAGTCTCGCGTCAAAGCTCTCCGACCAATCCAAGTGAAGGTTGGGGCGCAGTATTGCATCCCATTTCTTATCTCAATTGGTGTTCTTCATCTGTTGTTTAGTCATGGGGTCCAATCCCCTTGTAAAACCCTAAG
This sequence comes from Camelina sativa, assembly GCF_000633955.1. NCBI lineage: Eukaryota > Viridiplantae > Streptophyta > Magnoliopsida > Brassicales > Brassicaceae > Camelina > Camelina sativa. Next base: position 29,739,464 of record NC_025691.1, on the reverse strand, counting down.
TTTTGCATCTATGAACTCCCGAACAATGAGATTTGGTTTCCCACCCGATTCGCATTTGCTATGAAACCACAGATGTTCATTCGATCAGTCATTCAGTTCTATTCAAAGCCGTCATGGATGCAACGTTCCTACTCTTCCGGTAACTCGGAATTCAATATCTCCGGCGAGGTCATCAGTATCCTAGCCAAGAAGAAACCCATAGAGCCAGCTTTGGAGCCGCTTGTTCCGTTTCTCTCCAATAGAATCATCACATTTGTAATCAAAGATGAGGTCAATCCACGATTAGGATTCCGTTTCTTTATATGGGCATCGAGAAGAGAGCGTCTCAGGAGCCGAGAGTCTTTTGGTTTGGTCATTGATATGCTCTCTCAAGATAATGGGTGCGATCTTTATTGGCAGACCTTGGAGGAGCTCAAATCTGGTGGTGTCTCTGTCGTTTCTTATTGTTTCTGCGTTTTGATCTCAGCTTATGCTAAGATGGGTATGGCGGAGAAGGCTGTGGAAACGTTTGGAAGGATGAAGGAGTTTGATTGTAGACCCGATGTGTTCACGTACAACGTGATATTGCGAGTCATGATGCGAGAAGAAGTCTTTTTTATGTTGGCTTTTCCTGTGTACAATGAGATGCTCAAGTGCAATTGTTCCCCTAATCTATACACGTTTGGTATTTTGATGGATGGGTTGTATAAGAAAGGGAGAACCACTGATGCACAGAAGATGTTCGACGATATGACTGGTAGAGGGATTTCGCCTAACAGAGTTATCTATACGATTCTCATTTCAGGTTTGTGTCAGAGGGGAAGTGCTGAAGATGCTAGAAAGCTATTTTACGAGATGAAAGCGAGCGGTAACTCTCCTGATTTCGTCGCACATAATGCTTTGCTTGATGGGTTTTGTAAATTAGGTCGGATGGTTGAAGCATTTGAGCTGTTGCAGCTTTTTGAGGAAGATGGTTTTGTGCTTGGTCTTCGAGGTTATAGCAGTTTAATTGATGGATTGTTCAAAGCTAGTAGATACACTCAAGCATTTGAGTTGTATGCAAATATGATGAAGAAGAATATCAAGCCTGACGTCATTTTGTATACGATATTGATTCAAGGGTTATCTAAAGCAGGTAAGATTGGGGATGCGTTGAAGCTGTTAAGCAGCATGGCAAGTAAGGGCATTAGCCCGGATACCTACTGCTACAACGCTGTTATAAAGGCTCTGTGTGAGAGGGGACTTTTGGAAGAGGCTCGGTCCCTCCAACTCGAGATGTCAGAAACGGAATCCTTCCCTGATGGGTGCACGCACACAATTCTCATTTGTAGCATGTGCAGGAATGGGCTGGTTAGGAAAGCTGAAGAAATTTTTGTGGAGATTGAGAAGAGTGGTTGTTCTCCTTCGGTTGCTACGTTTAATGCTTTAATCGATGGACTGTGCAAGTCCGGTGAGCTCAAGGAAGCCAGGTTATTGCTGCATAAAATGGAGGTGGGGAGGCCTGCTTCCTTGTTTCTAAGGCTTTCGCACAGTGGAAACCGGAGCTTTGACAACATGGTTGAATCCGGTTCGATTCTCAAGGCATACAGGGATCTTGCACATTTTGCTGATACCGGGAATTCTCCAGACATTTATACTTACAATGTTCTTATAAACGGGTTCTGCAGAGCGGGAGACATTGACGGTGCTCTCAAGCTTCTCAATGTGCTTCAAGTGAAGGGTTTATCCCCTGACAGCGTCACTTACAACACTCTCATCAACGGACTTTATAGAGTCGGCAGAGAAGAAGAAGCTTTTAAACTCTTTTACGCGAAAGATGATTTTAGACACAGTCCAGCGGTTTACAGATCGCTCATGAAATGGTCATGTCGGAAAAGAAAGGTCTTGGTGGCTTTTAGTCTATGGATGAAATACCTAAAGAAAATATCTTGTCTGGATGATGAAACAGCTAATGAGATTGAACAGTGTTTTAAGGAAGGGGAAACTGAGAGAGCTTTAAGACGACTTATTGAATTGGATACCAGAAAAGACGAGTTAACTTTAGGACCTTACTCAATATGGCTGATCGGGTTATGCCAAACAGGGAGATTTCAGGAGGCCATGATGGTATTTTCAGTTTTAAGGGAGAAGAAGATGCTCGTCACACCTCCGACTTGTGTCAAATTGATTCATGGACTCTGCAAAAGAGAACACCTTGATGCAGCAATAGATGTGTTCTTATACACTCTAGATAACAACTTCAAGCTGATGCCTAGTGTTTGCAACTACCTCCTATGCTCCCTCCTGCAGTCAAGAGAAAAAATGGAAACTGTTTCTCAACTTATAAACAGGATGGAGCGTGCAGGGTACGATGTTGACTCGATGCTTCGATTCAAGCTTTTGAAACTTCATAGACCTAGAAAGCAGGTCCTGATATATCCTTAGGTAATGAAATGATATGTAAAGGTTTTTATCTGCATCCGGATTCAGTGGCGCGGGGGTTTTGTAGAAGAGAGATTTGAGTTATGAAGCAATCTCTTTTACCTTAAAAATACATTAGAGTAGAAGAATCTCTGAAACCAGAAGCTCTCGAGGAAAAATAACAAGACCGAGTGTAAGCAAGCAGGTCAAAAGGAAAAAAAAAATATGAGGTTATACGTAAATGCGTTGTATGCTTTATTTATAGAGTCGTTCTGAAGATTTCCTTATATTTTTCAGTTCTTATTTGTACACTGATTTGTTTTGTATGATGATGTTAAATCTCTTTGAAATAAAAGACTAAACATGTCTGAATGGTCTCCTTCACAAACATGTTCCAAAATGTCTGAATCTCCTGTATGCACAGCTTATTTGTATTACAGCAGCCTTCCTGCATCCCTGAGCCCTTAATTGGCTTCTTCATATCGGAAAAGTGAAATGCCTGTATTATTTGATTCTTCATTGTGGGGACAAAAAGGGCAGCTGCTGAATTCGAGCTGGAAAGGGCTTTATAAAACCCTGGCCCAGATCCATCTGACGTGGCATCGCCAAGGGCTTTTTCCAAGAGTCAGTATCACAGAGTGCCAAAACGACAAAAGATCACAGTGCGGCCGACCAATCAGGGGCCTGAACGTGTCTTTTGTATTCCACGTCCAAATCTCAACCCTTCCTTTTCATATATGCCATGTCATCTTCTTTTCCACCATTTTCTAAATTTATTACTAGTGTGTTTATTTTTTGTTTTCTGTTACAGAATTTGAAGCAAAAATCTCGTTGTATCAATCATTATCTCCACTAGAATTTACTCCGCAGAGCTATATTTTTATTAGTAAAAAAAAATGTAATTTGATTAGTAAATTAACTATATATATGACTAATGTTTTACATATTTTAAATGCATATCTCTTATTATTTATACATTAGTTTATTTATAATTTTTGTGTTTGAGTTTTCCCGGTATATCCAAAAATAATTGTTTACATAATCGTAATTTAATTGGATAAAACTAATATTCTAATATTGATGTTGTTAACAAAATAATAAATGAAAATTTAACCCATGTTCTAGCATTTGATTACTAATATTTTAATTTTATACTAATGTTACTATAGCCCGTTTTGAAATATAACCCTATTTGTGAGATTTTTAACTTTTATAAGTCTAAACTTTCATAATATTTTAATTTTTATTAAGATTAAACATAGAAATAATAATATTTAATTTTTAAAAAACGGTGTTAAAATATGAAAAAAGTAAACCAAGTGAAAGATAGAAAATATTATATAGAATTCTGATAAAATAATATTACTGTAAAAATGATATAAGTGTTAATTTTTTTTCTTGAAAAGAACATTATACCGATGGATTTCATAGAACTCAGTTTTATATAATTCTTTTATGGCATATGACTTCCAATTAACCAATCTAATTTTTGTTTGACTCAAACTTTGAATCCAATCTGATATTGATGGTGCAGTATCGTAATTGTAACTATTTTTTATTAAAAAAAAGAGGACATTTAAAAAAAAAAAAAAAAGGACAATAAAAAAGGAAGTTTTTAGGAAATTTTATTTAATAATTTTGGTAAAACTAATTAGTTTCTATAAAAACATTTCCAATTTATGTATAACAATAAACCGAAATATATATGGCATATGCTCTTCTAACAATTAAACCAAATTTATGTATAACAATTAGTTTTTATCAAAAAGAAATTAACTAAATATTAAATGTTAATGGCATGCTTGTAAATAGGTTCCAACTCTAGGATTTATTTGCTAAATGCCTCAAAAATATATATATAAATTAGTTATACAAAAATCAGCCATTAATTTTATCTTAATGCCAGTTGAAAAATGCATTAACTTCATATTAGATGAGTTGTGCCGCAGCATATCGAAACCCATCAATTTTATTTAGCAAGTAGCAGCAACAAACAGAGTGTGTCGTCTTTCTCTCTCTCTGACTCTGCTGCAACATATATATTAATACAGTAAAACCTCTATAATTTAATACTCTATAAATTAATAAACACTATNATTAAACATAGAAATAATAATATTTAATTTTTAAAAAACGGTGTTAAAATATGAAAAAAGTAAACCAAGTGAAAGATAGAAAATATTATATAGAATTCTGATAAAATAATATTACTGTAAAAATGATATAAGTGTTAATTTTTTTTCTTGAAAAGAACATTATACCGATGGATTTCATAGAACTCAGTTTTATATAATTCTTTTATGGCATATGACTTCCAATTAACCAATCTAATTTTTGTTTGACTCAAACTTTGAATCCAATCTGATATTGATGGTGCAGTATCGTAATTGTAACTATTTTTTATTAAAAAAAAGAGGACATTTAAAAAAAAAAAAAAAAGGACAATAAAAAAGGAAGTTTTTAGGAAATTTTATTTAATAATTTTGGTAAAACTAATTAGTTTCTATAAAAACATTTCCAATTTATGTATAACAATAAACCGAAATATATATGGCATATGCTCTTCTAACAATTAAACCAAATTTATGTATAACAATTAGTTTTTATCAAAAAGAAATTAACTAAATATTAAATGTTAATGGCATGCTTGTAAATAGGTTCCAACTCTAGGATTTATTTGCTAAATGCCTCAAAAATATATATATAAATTAGTTATACAAAAATCAGCCATTAATTTTATCTTAATGCCAGTTGAAAAATGCATTAACTTCATATTAGATGAGTTGTGCCGCAGCATATCGAAACCCATCAATTTTATTTAGCAAGTAGCAGCAACAAACAGAGTGTGTCGTCTTTCTCTCTCTCTGACTCTGCTGCAACATATATATTAATACAGTAAAACCTCTATAATTTAATACTCTATAAATTAATAAACACTATAAATTAATAAATTTTGCTGGTCCCAAGTCGGGACAGTGTAAAAATTAACAGTATTCGATAAGATAATAAGATAATAATTTTTTCGAAATCTCCTTATAAAATATGGTCCCAATAATATCATAAATTAATAATTATGTAAATTTATATATATATATATACTGATATAATAGTGTATATTTCTCCTAAAGCTCAATTCTATAGAACAATTGTAATGTTGTATTTTCAACCTATAATAATATCT
>NC_025691.1:29730840-29733865 GCF_000633955.1 Camelina sativa | reverse complement strand
TGTTTAATTTTTAGATATGCATCATTTACAAATTTGATAATTTGACAGATTATTAAAATAGGAGAATTGATATTATTATTCATAGATTTGAATTTATGTGTCTCATGTGTATAAGTCAATTTGTCTATAATATTTGTAATTTATTGTAAATAGTGCTTTCTAAATATTACAAGTTCAATTCCTAAACCATAAAATTTATAACATCCGAAAGTTTAATCTTATTTTGTTATAGTTGTTCCAATTCATATTTTTTTTAAAAATAAACAATTAAAAATATATTTATAAATTAATAATTATTAATTTACACTATAAAATAATAATTATTAATTTATAGATAAATTAATATTACTATAAATTAATAAAATGTCATTTATAGAGGTTTTATCGTATACAATTGCCTTAAAAAAACTCCGTTGAGTAGACAAAAAAAAAGAAAAGGAGTGCAATTCCAAAGCAATTTTGGATTTTTAAAATAGGAAAAAAGCGAATCTCTGCGAACATTTTGGATTCTCCACGTTTGTTTAAATTTGGTTGGCTCTACATCTACTCTCAGAAGCCAAACCAAAAGGGGTTAGGGTTTTTGACCGTGTGAGCGAGAGCGTGAGATCTCTTTCCTTTGTTTTTTCTTCTCCAGTACCGAATCAATGGCCTTCTCTTCTCTCCTCAGATCTGCCGCCGCCGCCTCCACCACGGTTGCTTCTCCTCGCGCTGACTTTTTCTCCTCCCCGACGTCTAATCATTCTAAGGTCAGAGATTCAACGTTTCCCCTGTTTGTCGACGTTAGCTTCGTTTCTCGTTCTCGATTTGATTTTGCTTTTTTAGCTTAGGTCGTGCTTTTGATCTGCTTTAATTTTTACGCGCCGTTGGTTACTTCTTCGAAATAGTCTAAGCTGGTGACGTTAATCTTGTTTCTGTCTCGTGTAACTCGTGAAGTGGCTCGAGGTTTGAAATCTTATTCGTTGGTCTTTTCAAAATGTCTAATGGCGTACGTTTGTTGTGTTAGTTTATCCGATTATGAGCTCAATTAGTTTTGTTTAACAATTTGCTTGATGCTGATTTATATGCTTTGATTTTGGAGTTGTTTGTATGTTTATATTTTCTATCTCAGGTATTTTGCAAGAAAACAATCTGTGTTTATTATTATTATTATTATCTTTTGTCTCAAATTCTCAGGTGTCGTCAAATCTTGGGTTTAGTCGCAACCTGAAATCATCAAGATTTTCATCTGGGATATCTTCATCTCTACAGTTCTGTAACGAATTCTGTATTGCATATGAAATGTATGACACACTTTTCGGTTCTAATACTCTTTTTTTCTTTCCTATGTCCAAACTCACAGAAAATGCAATGCTAGAAGTGTTCAACCCATCAAAGCCACGGCTACAGAAGTGCCACCTGCAGTTAAACGTTAGTAAGAAAATACATTAATTCAGTGGATGTATATGGTGTTGTATGCTTCTTGATGAATTTGATTTGATTGGCTTGAGTAGGGTCAAGTAGCAGTGGAAAGACAAAGGTTGGGATCAACGGTATGTGTTTCTATCAATCAATGCATTTTTTTTGAAAAGGCCCTATATCATCATTTACTCCCTTCAAGAATATTCTTTGAGTCCCCAACTTTTTCGTTTCTTATATAAGCTCTTTTCTTTTTTGCTGCAGGTTTTGGTCGGATTGGAAGGTTGGTACTCCGCATTGCAACATCCAGGGATGATATTGAGGTTGTGGCAGTGAATGACCCATTCATTGATGCCAAATACATGGTAAGGATTTCCTCTTACTGATTATTTTGGCGGAGTATTTCTTGAAACCATCATTATGCTCTGTTCTTGCTTGCTTGAACCTAGTATACTTTGAGAAAACCTTGAAAGATACATTATATGTTAGCCTTCTTTTCCAGAGGACAAATATCTAATTTATAAAACTTAATGTGGATCTTCTATCCCCCTATTCCACAGGCTTACATGTTGAAGTATGATTCTACTCATGGAAATTTTAAGGGAAGCATCAATGTCATTGATGATTCTACTTTGGAGATCAATGGGAAGAAGGTCAATGTTGTGAGCAAGAGGTATCGCCTCAAAGTAGCATATTCTTTTCTGTCGGTCAGAGAACATGCGTTTTTACTTTAGAACCTAATATTCTATTGTTTATTCTTCCTCAGAGATCCAGCTGAGATCCCATGGGCTGATCTTGGAGCTGATTATGTTGTTGAGTCTTCTGGTGTATTCACCACCCTGTCCAAGGCTGCATCCCATTTGAAGGTGCATTTTTATACATCCATATATTGTCGACCTCTGAACGTGTGATACATATAAATCAAATAAACTTGTTTTATGATGATATATGTTTGCTTGATATTTCATTGTTTGCAGGGCGGTGCCAAGAAAGTTATAATTTCTGCCCCTTCAGCTGACGCACCTATGTTTGTTGTTGGAGTGAATGAGAAGACATACCAACCAAACATGGATATAGTCTCCAATGCAAGTTGTACCACCAATTGTCTTGCCCCTCTTGCAAAGGTTGGTAATCTTACCCTCCTATGTGCTTGTTTTTTTTGCGCATATATCATTCGTTGCTAAGAGATTCATTAAGGTCAACTAAACTGTATTCGACAGGTGGTGCATGAGGAATTTGGTATTGTTGAAGGCTTGATGACAACTGTCCACGCAACTACAGGTCTATAAATATTGCTCTCCTGCTGTACATAACTGAATATTGATAACACTAACCTGTGTGTTTTGGTTATTTGTTCTTTCAGCTACTCAGAAAACTGTTGATGGGCCATCAATGAAGGACTGGAGAGGAGGCCGGGGCGCTAGTCAAAACATCATTCCTAGCTCAACTGGCGCTGCGAAGGTACACAAAAAAATCGCATGGTTGTCTACAAGCATGTAATTATCTTAAATCTGGAATCATATCTGAGCAGTTGTTTTTTGATTAAATAGGCTGTTGGTAAAGTTCTTCCAGAGCTGAATGGGAAACTTACGGGAATGGCCTTCCGTGTACCAACAGCGAATGTTTCTGT
>NC_025691.1:29725207-29728301 GCF_000633955.1 Camelina sativa | reverse complement strand
TTGTATTTTCAACCTATAATGATATCTCTAAAATATTTTATAACATGTCATACAAATAATTAAATTTAAAGTTTTAATTTTTAGATATGCATCATTTACAATTTGATAATTTGACAGATTATTAAAATAGGAGAATTGATATTATTATTCATAGATTTGAATTTATGTGTCTCATGTGTATAAGTCAATTTGTCTATAATATTTGTAATTTATTGTAAATAGTGCTTTCTAAATATTACAAGTTCAATTCCTAAACCATAAAATTTATAACATCCGAAAGTTTAATCTTATTTTGTTATAGTTGTTCCAATTCATATTTTTTTTAAAAATAAACAATTAAAAATATATTTATAAATTAATAATTATTAATTTACACTATAAAATAATAATTATTAATTTATAGATAAATTAATATTACTATAAATTAATAAAATGTCATTTATAGAGGTTTTATCGTATACAATTGCCTTAAAAAAACTCCGTTGAGTAGACAAAAAAAAAGAAAAGGAGTGCAATTCCAAAGCAATTTTGGATTTTTAAAATAGGAAAAAAGCGAATCTCTGCGAACATTTTGGATTCTCCACGTTTGTTTAAATTTGGTTGGCTCTACATCTACTCTCAGAAGCCAAACCAAAAGGGGTTAGGGTTTTTGACCGTGTGAGCGAGAGCGTGAGATCTCTTTCCTTTGTTTTTTCTTCTCCAGTACCGAATCAATGGCCTTCTCTTCTCTCCTCAGATCTGCCGCCGCCGCCTCCACCACGGTTGCTTCTCCTCGCGCTGACTTTTTCTCCTCCCCGACGTCTAATCATTCTAAGGTCAGAGATTCAACGTTTCCCCTGTTTGTCGACGTTAGCTTCGTTTCTCGTTCTCGATTTGATTTTGCTTTTTTAGCTTAGGTCGTGCTTTTGATCTGCTTTAATTTTTACGCGCCGTTGGTTACTTCTTCGAAATAGTCTAAGCTGGTGACGTTAATCTTGTTTCTGTCTCGTGTAACTCGTGAAGTGGCTCGAGGTTTGAAATCTTATTCGTTGGTCTTTTCAAAATGTCTAATGGCGTACGTTTGTTGTGTTAGTTTATCCGATTATGAGCTCAATTAGTTTTGTTTAACAATTTGCTTGATGCTGATTTATATGCTTTGATTTTGGAGTTGTTTGTATGTTTATATTTTCTATCTCAGGTATTTTGCAAGAAAACAATCTGTGTTTATTATTATTATTATTATCTTTTGTCTCAAATTCTCAGGTGTCGTCAAATCTTGGGTTTAGTCGCAACCTGAAATCATCAAGATTTTCATCTGGGATATCTTCATCTCTACAGTTCTGTAACGAATTCTGTATTGCATATGAAATGTATGACACACTTTTCGGTTCTAATACTCTTTTTTTCTTTCCTATGTCCAAACTCACAGAAAATGCAATGCTAGAAGTGTTCAACCCATCAAAGCCACGGCTACAGAAGTGCCACCTGCAGTTAAACGTTAGTAAGAAAATACATTAATTCAGTGGATGTATATGGTGTTGTATGCTTCTTGATGAATTTGATTTGATTGGCTTGAGTAGGGTCAAGTAGCAGTGGAAAGACAAAGGTTGGGATCAACGGTATGTGTTTCTATCAATCAATGCATTTTTTTTGAAAAGGCCCTATATCATCATTTACTCCCTTCAAGAATATTCTTTGAGTCCCCAACTTTTTCGTTTCTTATATAAGCTCTTTTCTTTTTTGCTGCAGGTTTTGGTCGGATTGGAAGGTTGGTACTCCGCATTGCAACATCCAGGGATGATATTGAGGTTGTGGCAGTGAATGACCCATTCATTGATGCCAAATACATGGTAAGGATTTCCTCTTACTGATTATTTTGGCGGAGTATTTCTTGAAACCATCATTATGCTCTGTTCTTGCTTGCTTGAACCTAGTATACTTTGAGAAAACCTTGAAAGATACATTATATGTTAGCCTTCTTTTCCAGAGGACAAATATCTAATTTATAAAACTTAATGTGGATCTTCTATCCCCCTATTCCACAGGCTTACATGTTGAAGTATGATTCTACTCATGGAAATTTTAAGGGAAGCATCAATGTCATTGATGATTCTACTTTGGAGATCAATGGGAAGAAGGTCAATGTTGTGAGCAAGAGGTATCGCCTCAAAGTAGCATATTCTTTTCTGTCGGTCAGAGAACATGCGTTTTTACTTTAGAACCTAATATTCTATTGTTTATTCTTCCTCAGAGATCCAGCTGAGATCCCATGGGCTGATCTTGGAGCTGATTATGTTGTTGAGTCTTCTGGTGTATTCACCACCCTGTCCAAGGCTGCATCCCATTTGAAGGTGCATTTTTATACTTCCATATATTGTCGACCTCTGAACGTGTGATACATATAAATCAAATAAACTTGTTTTATGATGATATATGTTTGCTTGATATTTCATTGTTTGCAGGGCGGTGCCAAGAAAGTTATAATTTCTGCCCCTTCAGCTGACGCACCTATGTTTGTTGTTGGAGTGAATGAGAAGACATACCAACCAAACATGGATATAGTCTCCAATGCAAGTTGTACCACCAATTGTCTTGCCCCTCTTGCAAAGGTTGGTAATCTTACCCTCCTATGTGCTTGTTTTTTTTGCGCATATATCATTCGTTGCTAAGAGATTCATTAAGGTCAACTAAACTGTATTCGACAGGTGGTGCATGAGGAATTTGGTATTGTTGAAGGCTTGATGACAACTGTCCACGCAACTACAGGTCTATAAATATTGCTCTCCTGCTGTACATAACTGAATATTGATAACACTAACCTGTGTGTTTTGGTTATTTGTTCTTTCAGCTACTCAGAAAACTGTTGATGGGCCATCAATGAAGGACTGGAGAGGAGGCCGGGGCGCTAGTCAAAACATCATTCCTAGCTCAACTGGCGCTGCGAAGGTACACAAAAAAATCGCATGGTTGTCTACAAGCATGTAATTATCTTAAATCTGGAATCATATCTGAGCAGTTGTTTTTTGATTAAATAGGCTGTTGGTAAAGTTCTTCCAGAGCTGAATGGGAAACTTACGGGAATGGCCTTCCGTGTACCAACAGCGAATGTTTCTGT
>NC_025691.1:29720972-29724459 GCF_000633955.1 Camelina sativa | reverse complement strand
TGATAACACTAACCTGTGTGTTTTGGTTATTTGTTCTTTCAGCTACTCAGAAAACTGTTGATGGGCCATCAATGAAGGACTGGAGAGGAGGCCGGGGCGCTAGTCAAAACATCATTCCTAGCTCAACTGGCGCTGCGAAGGTACACAAAAAAATCGCATGGTTGTCTACAAGCATGTAATTATCTTAAATCTGGAATCATATCTGAGCAGTTGTTTTTTGATTAAATAGGCTGTTGGTAAAGTTCTTCCAGAGCTGAATGGGAAACTTACGGGAATGGCCTTCCGTGTACCAACAGCGAATGTTTCTGTAGTGGATTTAACTTGTCGACTTGAGAAGGGTGCCTCTTACGAAGATGTTAAAGCAGCCATTAAGTATGCTTCCCAAAACTTTCTTGACCAAGCAGATTTCTTCATCCCAAAATTACTTATTAATGTAGAGCTCGTTGTAACTTCTCATGGTTTAATGTAACCCTCTAATAGGTATGCCTCAGAAGGGCCTCTTAAAGGCATTCTCGGGTACACAGATGAAGATGTCGTCTCCAACGATTTCGTTGGTGATTCAAGGTTGGTCTCTCTTCATTTCTTCAAATCCATTTGAGTCTTCTTTGGTGGTTGACCATTGTGGCGATTTCAATTTTGTTATAACAGGTCCAGTATCTTTGACGCCAATGCCGGGATTGGATTGAGCAAGTCCTTTGTGAAACTTGTCTCTTGGTACGATAACGAATGGGGTTACAGGTACACTTGTTGTTTCGCATCTCATATTAACTCCATCAAATATATAGCTAACAGTTCTCAAACACTTACAAATCTTCTCCCATTTTACTTACAGCAACCGAGTTCTTGACCTTATAGAGCACATGGCATTGGTTGCCAGCCACTAAATACATGTACCGGTTCTTGCAGAAGCTTGAGACTTTCGGCTTCTTGCATAACCTGCTCTACAAAGCCGGTTTGGATTTGTTCGGTTAAGTTAGATGCTAGGTGGTTTGAGAAATTTGGTTTGAATCACGAGCCTTTCTTCTATTTTTGTTCTGTTCAACTATCAACAACTCTGGAAACTATATTGGGTCCAAAAGACTAAAAACTGTGCGACTTACATCTATCAATAAGGGGCTAAACTTGTTGTACTTTACCAAAAATAGCTTACCAGTATAAGCAACAATTGACTGGGAGCTTCTTGATAGTGCCTCGTTAGCTACGAGTCTTTCACCGTGCGTAATGTATGATTGCCACTGAAACATTGTTTTTCGAAATGAAAACAGAAGTTGAATTAGATTAGCCATGTAGCTAAACGCCTTACTGCTATGTTTGAGAAGAAAGCTTACTCGTTTTTTCATTCGGCAAAACTCGTCTGGTTTTGACGATTTCTGGAAATTAAGCGTGAAGATATATATACATTGAGATGGATGGACAACCTCATCATCTATTTCATCTGTTTGTCTCTGATCTCTTTAGAAAACTTCGCCATCATCACCACTGGAGAAAGAAGACTACTTGAGAGTTTTTAAATCGGAAGCAGACTCTAAGCATTGTGTTCGCTTCTGTCCCAAGTGAGGCTACTGCGTAAGGAAGGACAGAGTTAATCACTGGCCACCATGCGGATAAGGAGAAGCAACAAAATCTTGGCCAAGGTTATCTCTTCGATTGGCCCGGTATTTCATTGAAATTACAACACTTCCCACAAACTATTGTCAATTCCATATGTTCCTCGGACTATTGTTTATTTACAAATTTTCCTAAACTTTTGTTTATTACAGTTGTCCCCTGAACTGTTTTACGACAGGTGCCCCTGAAATTCCATTTTATTACCGATACGCCCGAAATGTTTGTTAAATTCTAAATGTCTCCACAGCTTTTTGTTTGTAGACAGATACCCCTGTCTGACCCTCTCATGGCTTTGGAGGTTTACATCAAAGAACACCGAATGGCGGCATTTCATCGGCTAGAACAATCTAGAATTTTTATCTTACAAAAAATAATGGATAAATACAAATTTGGATAATAGCAGCAGCGATAGCGATTATGATTTCGGCACCGACGATGAGTGGGCTCAGTATAGTTACGTGTCAGAAAAAGAACCAGAGTGGGATGTCGATAGCTTTGATGGTCGCGAATTCAAAAACAATCCAAGGATTCGTAAATCGTATCCAACCAGCAACTTTATGACATATACTACAACAACAGGCTTAAGGCTTTCGAGAGTAAAGGTTTTCTTCCTGATCCTTCGGTCGGAATCTACAACCTCTATATAGAGAGGAAGAACGGTGAGAGGGATTTAACAAGTTCAACGAGACCAAGAACAAGACTTTGGAATTGGTGAATGTTGTGAGAGTTAATGTAAGTGGACAAGCTAGATGGAAACTGTACATCACGTTCATGGCTCGGGAGTATCGTGATGGGCCTCTTGTTGAGTACCAAGCAAAGGTTTTACATTTTATAACCGAACGGGAGGTACCTCCTCTCCCAATTCTCTGCAGACAAAGTCCTCAACCACAACTCTAGATATCTATAGTTGACGATAAGGACTCTCATTTAAGTGAGAGTTTATATTATGGTTTGTGAATTACGAATTTATGATGTTTATAAATTTGAAGATGCGAACAAAAAAAAAGAGTTCGTTAGAGACGTCCACGCAAGGACGAGTATTAATTTCGTAACTACGTCAAACAAAATTTTTTTGTTTTTTTTTTTTTGGTAAAAAAACAAAAGATATTATTGTTTGTTGCGTCTACTACATACAAACTAAATATCTTGATAAAGATACTAATTAGATTTTTTTTTTTTAAAAAAAATCTTCATAATATTGTAAAATGGTTTTTGTGTTTATAGTTTGTGCTTTGTCTATTCAATTTATACGAAAATAATAATAATATAAGTTTATTAATTAAGGAAGAAGGAATTTTGACATTTTCTACATATACATATATATATATATATATAGGTGGCAACTACAACACCTAAATTTCCAAAAAAGGGTCCAAAAATTAAGCAACAACTTTTGATTCTCTCTCGTAACTTCCCCCAAAAAAATATTCAGCACACAGAAAAAGAGAGAAGAGAGAGATCGGCGATGGCTGCGACGGAGCATCTTGGCCTCAGTGGAGAAGACTACAATGTCGACCTTTTGCCAAACAACGACGACGATTCGCCGCCGTCTTCATGGCGTCTCAGCCTCGACACATTTCGCCTCCCTTCTTCTTCTCCGTTGTCCTCTGGCCGCCACAACGGCCGTACTCGCTTGTCTCGTTATCTTCGGACTCCGAGTAAGTTTCTTCCTCTTCCTCCTTTGTCTTTTCGTTTCGTGTGTATGTGTATAATTAATCGATGTTGTGTTACGTGTTAGCATGATTCACGCCAAGGGATTCTCACTTTAATCCTGCGAGGACTCTTGTTCCTTTATAACCCTAGGCGATCTTTTTTTCCCAATATCTCGTTAACCTTATGAAAATGCTAGAGTGGTTTTTTTTTTTTTTTTTTTTTTTTT
>NC_025691.1:29705739-29720954 GCF_000633955.1 Camelina sativa | reverse complement strand
ATTGATTCAAAAGGCACTAAGCTTTCTATTTTGCAAAATTCTCTGTTTTTCCAACTTGTAGCATATGTTAGATTCTAAGTGAATCTGGGAAGCTTCTTTAAGATATGTGCAAGAAACATTGGCAAATCAGAATCATTTCTTTATTTTTTTAGTGTGATAGGGACACAGAATCATATTCGTTCGTTGTTTTTACGCATTGTAGATTTTGATGGGATTATTATGATAAACACCATCAAGGGATCGATTGTTAAACATGTTTTTGAATTTATCATCAGTACACAAGCAGAGCAGGTGGTACCAAAACTCTTAACATGGTTTTCACTTTTCTCTGTTGTCGAAAATCAGAAAAGGAACGTAAAGTCTCTGAGTATTACAAGAACCAAGAGAAGCTCCTTGAGGGTTTCAATGAGATGGAGACAATTAACGAAACTGGTTTTGTTTCTGGAGCTCCAACTGAGGTTCGACTCCTGCTTTCTTTTAGTCTCCTTCTTGAATCTCTCACCGATATATTTCGTCCATTTTCTTTCATACATGGCATGTTGTTGCTTTCAACAGGAAGAACTGAAGAAGCTTGCCAAGAGTGAGAGGCTCGCTGTTCACATCTCAAACGCAGCAAACCTTGTGCTTTTTGTAGCTAAGGTTTATGCCTCTGTGGAGAGTAGATCTATGGCTGTGATTGCTTCCACTTTGGACTCCCTCTTAGACCTCTTGTCTGGATTTATTCTATGGTTTACTGCAAATGCCATGAGAACACCAAACAATTTTCGCTATCCAATTGGAAAACGGCGCATGCAACCTGTGGTATATATATAGTCTCTGTAATTCTCTCATTCCTTCCCTTAAAACTCACGAAACTAAAAAAATCACACTGCTTTAAAATTGTCAGGGGATTATTGTGTTTGCATCTGTGATGGCAACTCTTGGACTACAAGTGATACTAGAGTCAACCAGGCTACTCGTTTCCAAGGTACAATTAACACGAGCTTTTCTCATTCGATGCCAGTTATATGATGTAATCTAATCTAATCTTTCTCATTGTATAGAATGGTTCTCATATGAGTAGCACGGAAGAAAAATGGATGATTGGAATAATGGCTTCGGCTACAGTCGTCAAGTTTCTACTCATGCTTTACTGCAGGAGTTTCCAGAACGAAATTGTCAGGGCCTATGCACAAGATCACCTATTTGATGTTATCACCAATTCAGTCGGTTTAGCAACAGCCGTATTAGCTGTAAAGTTCTACTGGTGGATTGATCCCTCTGGCGCTATAGTAGTAAGTAAATCCAATCTTAGAATGTCTCTTGTGACAGAGAATAGATTTTAGAGTGTATGATTGAGAAAACGTTTATTTCTTTTTTTATTGTATCAGATTGCTCTGTACACAATCAGCACATGGGCAAGAACGGTTTTAGAGAATGTCCATTCACTGATAGGACGCTCAGCGCCACCGGATTTCCTGGCGAAACTAACGTTCTTGATATGGAACCATCACGAGAAGATAAAACACATAGACACAGTGAGAGCTTACACGTTTGGGTCACACTACTTTGTGGAAGTTGACATTGTTTTGCCAGAGGACATGAGGCTACACGAAGCTCACAACATAGGAGAGACTCTTCAGGAGAAGCTTGAACAACTCGCTAAGGTTGAGAGAGCTTTTGTCCATATTGACTTTGAGTTTACTCATCGCCCAGAACACAAGTGCAAGGTTTAAAAAATCACAATACTGTAGGTTTTTATTTAATGGATCTAGAGAGGAAATAAATTAAGCAGCCTTGTTTCTGTGGAATATTTTTGTTCTTTTTACCACAATACTAGGACCGGACCGGCGCTACAATAATATACTATTGTAGTGTTATATAATCATCTGATTATATTATTTGTGTTTCAATCTACATTGTACCACTATGAGATTTCTATAATTAATACATATTTTGTTCCAAAAGACATTTTACCACAGTTTTCTAGTCTTTGGAAAAATAGTAATATAGAGATAAGTATTAAAGGTTATATACAATGAAAAATGAACAAAAAACGAAAATATATAATAAAACAGAATTTTTATACAATTAAAAAATAAAATACTTAAAAGGTGTATGTCGAAACACGAACAGAGGAAAATATTATGCACAGATTAATAATATAGTCAGTAGAGAAATACTAATATGTATTTATTCTTGTACACATCATATACATAACCATAGTGTAAATATATATTTTTTAATTTATTAGTTTAATTTATGTAATTTGAAATGTTTTATAACTTCTAATTAAATATAGTTGGGTTATATGTTTAATTGTGTATGTATAAAATATTGGGCTTGGATGTTTTTTTCGGAAAATTTAGTAGTTGGGCTTGGGTGGCCTTTTTCTTATAAAAAAATAAACGTCTTTCAGGTTTTCCTTTTGACTTATCTTCTTCCTGAGTGAAACAAATGCAATCGAGTGCTTCTTCTTCCATTCGATTGATCTTATTTCTAGATTATAATTAGCGATATTTCATTCTTCAATCGTACCTTCTAATCAAATTGACTACATCGAAAATCGAGAACTTGTTTCGCGCTGTTTTTACGAAATCGGGAAATGAGAGGAGTCCTACCAAGTCGAATCGAATCGAAGATGTCTGTGTTGGGGTAGATAAATTCAATAATTGGCGGATTCGGTTTTCAACCATGAGTATAAGACTGAAGTGGTAATCAATTTGATTGGGTTGGTAAGTTCTCTATCATTCGGAATTGCTTAACTTTTAGATTTTTAATCTTCTATATGTATAGAATGAGGTTGGGAAAATTGGTTTTATTTGTAAGAGGCATAACTGATTGCTTTACTTGTTTTCCAGAACGCTTCAGGGTATCAAGTGACATGTATTTTCATCAACATCAGTTTCTTACCACAGATTTCATGTTTCTTGAGCGAAAAATAGAAAGATGAGTTCCTAATTCATTTTTTTTTCTTACAACATTGGCGATTACTGTATTGTGATAACTTATTAGATACTACAGTGTAACGTAAATTTAAGATACATAATAAGATGACATATTTCCTTTTAGATTTGAATTGATATAGTTAGTGTTTGATAATTGGGAACTAATTGAATATAATGCACTTTTATGTATCAGCTTCGAGTGGTTTGTGAGGAGAATGGATTCCATTCATTGGCTGTCAAGTTTTTGATCTCAAAGAAGGAGATTTAGAGGATCACAATAAAAGGGTAAGTATTTCGATTTTCCCATATTAATCATAGTTTCAAAAAAATTTCCTGCATTTGGTTGTTTAATAATAACTGGAAAACTTATTCTTTGCTCATTTATTTTAAACTTAAACATGAAATGAAAACGTACCAATAGGTAGTTAAAATCAAACCAACTGAATTTTAAAAAGCAATGTAAAAAATGCCAGAAATCATTCTTCTAATAATCCTCTTGCCACACATGCTTCATTGTATGAGGGATAGACAACTCCATCATATGTCCTCAGATCTTCGTCACTTAATGGCCCTTTAAGAAAATGAAATAGAAGTTTGATGCCTAAGTTACCATTAAACTTACTTGAAATAGACGTTGTTCTTCAATTGTTGATCGTCCTTTTCCTCCTTTGAAAGCATTTTGCTTTAGGATTCCAAGTAAAAAAACAGGGATCTCTTCGAAAGTGAGTTATCTTGCAACTTCACAGTTGAGGTTGAGTTAAAACCAAGCATTAAGCATTGGATCTTTGATATCATTTTTTTCCCCAATGTTAGTCATAATGAAATTGAGAAGGTTTGTGTGGGTGATGTTTAGTAGTAAGTATAAGGTAAAGAATATTTAAAGTTGTTACTAATTAGGGTTTTCGTAGTTGTAAATATTTCTTAGTTGATCTTAATTATATTTTCCCCGAATTCTCGTGGTATGAATATCCTCATGTAACTGATATGGCTCAATAAGAGGAAACAATTTATTTTTAAAATCATAAGTAGAAATGTGTATTGATTTTTTAGTTGAAATGCTTTTGGAAACATATCTGTCATTTGATCCGTTTCAATATATATGTCAAAATTTTGAGATTTTAATCAA
Source organism: Camelina sativa (assembly GCF_000633955.1). Taxonomy (NCBI): domain Eukaryota; kingdom Viridiplantae; phylum Streptophyta; class Magnoliopsida; order Brassicales; family Brassicaceae; genus Camelina; species Camelina sativa. The sequence goes on along the minus strand of NC_025691.1, from coordinate 29,716,901 downwards.
TAATAGTCAATTCTTTTGAAAATCAAAATAGTTTTGGTATATAGCGTATCGTTTTGGATAGTTTTTGTTCATAAAAAGTACTTTTCAAAAACAAAAAGGAATTCCTTAAAATCTTATTCAAAAGAAATAAATGTTTAAAAGAAAATATAAAATTGGACAGCCATAGAGTTAATATGATCGACAACCTTTCTACAAACTCTGAAAAACCTCTTTGAACACGACGTTCATTGTTTGCCTCTGAATCTGACCTTCTTTGTCGACGATGAGAACTTTCAATCCTTTCTTAGACGTCACCCTAGATAGTGCCACATATAATTGCCCATGTGAGAATACAGGTCGAGGCAAAAATAAACCAACTTCTTTCAATTATTGTCCTTGACTCTTATTGATTGTCATAGCAAAAGCTAGAGCTATAGGAAATTGCCTACGCCGCATTTTGAAAGGTAGCTTGGTATCAGATGGCTTGATAAATGTCTGAGGAATCAACACTAAATCACCACTTCGGTCTCCAGTAATAACCATGGCCTCCAAAACATGATCAGCCATTTGCGTAATTTGAAGCCTTGTTCCATTACATAATGCACCCTTAGGATCTAGATTTCTCAACAACATAATTGGAGCTCCAACCTTTAGACGCAAATTATAATTTGGTAAGCCTGATATTCTGATATTGTTTAAGAAGTCAGGAGTAAAAATGGGATTATCAGCTGAGTCTAAATCAGTTGGATCTGTACTATCACAACTAAGATAGCTTATCTCTTCACCTGCAGCAGTTTACAGAAAATGTATTAGTACATAATTGCAATAAAATTTTAGTTAAAAAAATGAAGTACCCTTCACACCAAATTTTTTTAAATCTGTATATGAAATTAAAAGAATGATAATCGTACCAGGTGACTTATCCAGCATGATTTGATTGATAGTATTGACGTCATCATTTCTCGGTGCTAAAATAGCTCTCTCTTGAAAGAATTTAGGATCCTTCTTCGTTTGCAATAACTTAACATCCCCATATATTTCTCTGTTGATTGCTTCAATGGGATCATCAACATTTGTTATTAAAAACTCATCAGGGATATCTATTAGAGCCTCTCCATCATTAGGTTCTCCAATTTTTCCATCTCCCACATCTAATATCCAGTTTGAAAACTCCTCAATATTTCTTCCCTCATCTTCGGTCAAATTCTCGCTTAGTAGACACATGTTCTTGGTTAGCTTTAATACTTTGCAATGCTCCTATAAATAAGATGCATTCAAGCAAAGAAATGAGGAGAATTAGCACATAATAATCTTAGGTTGCGTCTTTGTAATAATATACAGATTTTCTATACCAAAGAAAAAAAAAAAAAAAAACCAGAATAGTCTAATACAAACCTGAATTGATATATTCTTCTCTTTTCTTTGTCTCAATGTCTTCAGAAAGATGTTTCCATGTTTCTTCCCAAACATGTTCTGGCTGTGAGAGAGAATCTGACAAAATCATATTCGCAAATAGATTCCGTAGCTGAGGACCGAAACACCACTGCGATGCATCCACAATGCTGTTTATAAAGATCTGATCATCATCTAGAATACCCCTTGCAAAACATGCTTCTTTATACGTTTTATAAACTACACCCTTGTAAGTTTTTAAATCGTCAAACTATTTAGGTCCACGAACTATATTTAAGAGGATTCTCATGAAATACTCAGGCTCCATTCGTCTTGGAACATAGTCAATCCTACCAAGTGAAAACCCTCTCTTCCTAGCATTCCATTGTTTTTTATTTCCCTGCCAAGTAAAGTGAGCTGGTATCTGGGCATAAAGATACTGATTAGCATCAGGGTTGATAGTATTCAAGTAGAACCAAGCTGTCAATTGTGAATCCTCATTGACAACCTTCTCATTGACAGCCTTATTCAATTTACCTTCCTACAAATATATAAGAAGTAATTACGCATTATGGAATCTAATGAATGTGCTATATTGTAATAAACAAATTAGACAATATATACAAAATTTACCTTATTGTACTCAATGATTTCTGCAATTGTTCTTCTTTCGAAATATTTGTAAAATTCAGCCTTCAACACAACTTTTTCCTCCTTAGGTACAGATTCTTTGATTGTCAAGGCAAGCCCATCCTTAGGCAGACTATTAAACCCAAATGTGTTGTGTAAAACAGTATATTAGAAGCTTACAANTAAACGATTTAGGTCCACGAACTATATTTAAGAGGACTCTCATGAAATACTCAGGCTCCATTCGTGTAGGAACATAGTCAATCCTACCAAGTAAAAACCCTCTCTTCCTATCATTCCATTGTTTCTTCTTACCCTACCAAGTAAAGTGAGCTGGAATCTCGACATAAAGATACTGATTAGCATCAGGGTTGACAATATTCAAGTAGAACCAAGCTGTCAATTGTGAATCCTCATTGACAGCCTTCTCCAATACTTCATCTATGTCAGCATTATTCTTGAAATAACATGGTTTTTTTCCCTTCTACGTGGAACGCAAGCCTTTGCACTGGAGTTGTTCTGAACTGTATGGGAAACTTGAAGATTCGCCGAATAGCTTCAGAGGCCGACACATACCTATCAAAATTATTTAATTAAACACATTTGTAAATCATGAAGTAGTTTTATCAATAAGATTGTTGAACGTCTAAAAATCTTTAAAATACCTGCAATCAAAGTAATATTTGATTTCATTTTATCAATAAGATTGCTGAACGTTTTATTAATTCTGAGTTGTATTTCCAACATTAGTTGTAGTCGATGCAGCACTTTTGTTGACTGGCTCGACAACCACAACAACACGATCAAATCCCTTGTTTATGTACTTGAACATATATTTAATAGAGCCAGTTTGGTTGCACCATTCAACGTTGATGTGAGCGCGGTATCTCAGACATAACTTCTCATTATACAGCACCACATATCTGTTATCACATTTGATACCTCCCTTTTCAATAAAATTCATTCCCTTCCTTCTCCTATATATTGGATAGCCATGTTTTCCAACTTTTGTTAAATCCGCATGTGCCCTTGGATACATTTTTGAGCATCTACCATCAACCATACATGGTGAATTCCGATTGGCAGCTCCACAAGGTCCATGAATCATGGAATCTTTAATGATTTCATACAGCTCAGGATTTTCATCTTTATCTGGAATCTATGCACATATAATCTTGTTGATATCATCAGCCGTAGATAATTTACTCTTCTTGTCCATGAATAATAGTATATGGGCATGAGGTAACCCTCGTTTCTGAAACTCGACAGTATACATAGCTGACCAAAAAATAAATTAAGATTTAAAACAATTTACATAAGCATTATTCTATACTAAGCGATGCATAAAGTATATATTACCTGCCACAGTTTTCCCCAGTAGTTTTTTTTGTGTCAAATCAAACATCAAGGAATCAAGCTTCATCTTGAATATTCGACATATTATATCTGGTCTATCATTCGCTGTGAGTCCTCGAGCTTTGACATACCTTGTTATCTCTGGCCACTTAGGATTACATGTAAATGTGATGAAAAGGTCAGGAAAGCCATAATGTTTGCATATAGCCATAGCATCATAGTAGCTTTGAACCATATATCGTGGACCACCAGTGAAAGATGCGAGAATAGAAATAGGATTTCCTTGATCACCCATATCTTTAACTCCAGAATCAGCTGCTTCCTTTATGGCACTGTAGTTTTGACATCTTAGCTTTGATTGATTAACCTTGATATATTTGAGTTTATTGGACTCTATTGTCGAGTATGCATCAACTAAATATTGTTGGAACAACCTCCTAGATAATAAAAGTGTATTAGACTCAGAAGATCTCTCTTGAATCCGGTATGCAAACCACTGTCGCATACTAATACACTTGATCTTGTTTGTTTTGGTTTTGTCTGTGTATCCCTTCTGAATATCTGTTCTAAAACCATCTTCCCCATAAATGTGAATCAACAGATATTGTAACGCCAAATAGGAAGGGTGAATTTCACTAATTCTCTGTAGAAGCCTTGTGTTTTTTTCTTCAATAATAATATCACGCTCAGGCATTTCCTTAACCAAATCACCGGGTATTAGAGCAGCTATCTCTGGAATTGTAGGGTTCGTGTAATTCCTACCATCCAACCCGACACGATCACTAACTATCCTCATATGGAAAGTTTTGTCTGCATCCATTGCAAATCTATCTCTAGCTGCCCTAAAATGTGCTATTATATCCTTCCTTAAATTTTTCTTCCCATTTGTTGTATTTTGGTTCTTTGATTTACTGCAAGATTAGATATACGAAAATTTAAAAGGATTGAAGTAAGGTTGAAAACGATTATAAGAAACTCTGATAATAATTTAAAAGTGACCAAACCTCAGAACTGTTTCTCTGTTTGTTACTTCGTTATCTGTATCGACAATGTATAGCTGTGAGAATTTAGCATAGTCATTCTCTTTTGGCTTCATACTACCCATTAGATGGTAATTAGCTCCTTGTAGTTGGAACATGTTTGGTCTGTTTCCTTGATGTACAGTTTTATCTACTCTTCCTCCTAGAGACGTCATTGCAAACACCATTTCATAACCTCTACTATTGTTTTGAAAATGCCTGCTACGTCTATCTGTACCCGTAAGCAGCTTGGTAATAAAATCTGGAGATTTCTTGAAAAGTGGGAGTTTGACAGTTCCTTGAAGACAACAGAGGGAGAATTTAGGATTATTAGTATTTCTTCTCTTGTTAAGCCTCTCATCATACCACAACAATGCACCACAATACTGACATGTATAATCTGGATCACCATGATCTAAATACTCTGCAAAATTTTAAATTAAGAATAAGTCGGATTTAAAAGAAATATAATATTAGCATAATCAATAATAAGTCATAGTACCTATTTTCTTTGATTTTGTTTTTGAACTTTTTCCTTTGTTTGTATCCCGTCCCATTAGAGAAATTGGTTCACATGTTTCATCTGCATTCGAAGGTTCCTCATGGTTAGAGATAGAAGCACTCGACATCTCTTCATCGCTGCTAGTAAAATAGTATGACTGCTCTTCATCATAAATAGATTCATCTGCAAAAATAGATTCATCATAAGTAGAAAATAGATTCATCATAAGTAGATTCATCTTCATCATTTAGTTACAGTAACAACACAAATTAGAATGAATGTTTCAATATTAATTCAGTTAAAACTATACCATCAGAGGTGTTCATCCACATAGAGTCATTAAATTCGTCTTCGAAATTTCTTGGTTGAATTGGGACATTACAATTAGATGTCTCAGATAAGATAGTAGAAGGACGATCAGAAAGACAGGACGAATGATCATCTTCAGCTACAAAAAAAACAAAGAACAAATAATTCAAGATTAGATAGAAAATACATGTGAGTTATTATATAAGTTATTGTAAATGGTTTACACTAAAAATTTGATTTATTTTGGGAACTCGTTGGGCACTTGTTTGTCACACTGTCTCTTCTAAAAGCATGTAGTCGTTCTTTAGCTCTTTTGAAGACATCACCAGCAAATATAGTAGAATTAATTGGCCTAATTATACTATTTGAATTGTATCCATGATAGACATTCTCTGAACCTGTTAAAATACCTATATATATGAAAAATCAATTCATACACAAATGCATGACTGTATAATTAACTTTATAATATCTTTAACTAATGTACTAAATTCTTACCAGATTGAAGCGCACATGTGTCAGAGGAAGAGAGATGTTGACTCGTAGGTGTTTGAGTTTTTGAATGGCTTGGTATTGGTAAGTTTGTAACATCTCTGAAAACTCTTGAGAAATCAGAATTTAGTGGAATAGAAGAATTGCCAGTAGGCTGACTTGCGTTGGTTAGCACACTTTGAGGAGTATTTGATGACAAAAATCTATTTCTCTTAGGAGTTTGTTGATTTTCGTCACCAAAATTTGGTTTCTCAGATCTCTTTTTCATACCTTTCTACTTTGTTACTAAGTAGACTAAAGAAGAATATGAAACCCCACTTTAAGTTTAGTTTTCTTACAGAATGTGGATGTGTTTGTTGTGTTGATTTTATTGTGACAAAGATAGGGAATATATTAATTGTGTGTAACTCTTCAGCTAAAAACATAAATGAGTAAATCGTCAAAAACGTGTAGATCCAATAATTTGTAATCTTAAGTTAATGGTTAGCAGATATTTAGGAACATCAAATATTAATTTCCTATATATGTGTTTCTAATTTGGATTTGTTACCTATTCTGTGAGTAAATTTGTTTTTAAATTTATTCAATCATAAAAGAATTTGTTTAGATTTAAATGATTTGGTTGTTAATGCCCTTATCATAGATTTAAATCGTTTCAAGGGTTACACTACCAGATGCCCTTATCATGGTTTTAGCAATGCTTCATTACTCAGTACACTATACCGAGGAGTGGTCCCTAAGATACGGATGTTGCTGGACACCGCAAGCAATGGTAACTTCCTCAACAAAGATGTCGATGAAGGTTGGGATCTAGTGGAGAACTTGGCTCAATCTGATGGGCAATACAATAAGGAGTACGATCGCACTGTGCGATCTACTGGAGAGGAAGATGCCAAGTACAAGAGGGACATAAAAACCCTCAATGACAAGCTCGATAAGCTCCTCAACCAGCAGCAGCATGTCCATGCAATCTCAGAGGAAGAGCAGTTTCTACAACAAGATGGGGAGAATGCTCAGCTAGAGGATGTGAACTACATCAACAACCAAGGAGATTACAACAAAGGGTACAACAACTACAAACCGAATCCGAATCTATCCTACTATAACCCAAATGTTGCAAACCCTCAAGACCAAGTCTACCCATCCGCCATTCAAGGGGATCTTAAATGATTTTATTTTTGATTATTTGTTTTGCTAGAATTTGAAGGAGATGATGTTGTGTGGACTATCCGGGTTTTCATTCATATTTAAGGTAACACATTATTTTCAGCGACATTACATTTTTATACAGTTCGATTAAGTTAAGACATTGATTGCAAAAAAATCTTAATTTTGAATGAAAACTTTAATTTTCACGAAAACAGCTTTAATATATTAAATCCCAAATTACACCATTACCATTGTTAATGAGAGAGCAGTAACAAATATGATTTAAACCTAAATGGTAAGTATATTGGTTATAGGAGATTTTTATTTGGTCTAGAGTTTGTCTTTCAAATAACAAAATGCTTTTTAGGAGATTTAAACATGTAAATAGGATGCTTTTTTATTGATTTAAATCATGAAAACCTTAGATAAGTAAAAGGAAAAGAAATTCAAAATATGAAAATAAATAATACCAAAGTTTAGAGTAAAACTGAGATTTAAAATAAGAAAAGGTTATCAAGCATCCATAAGTCCTTCTGTAAAAGTGACTTCTTAGCCACTCGCAACATGTGCATCTTCAAGAGCCCCCTTGATCGACCCAACCCGCAACATGTGCATCTTCAAGAGCCCCCTTGATCGACCCAACACACAGCTTCTTTGAGAAAGATGATTGATCGGAACTCTCACCGGAAACATCATCTTTCCTTTTAGAAGATGGAGTAGTGGAAGGTGTTTCTGAAGCATCATTTTGTTCATAACTGTTGGATAACACTATTGTTCCCTGTTAAGAATGGATTACAACAATTATTTACACAAAGTTAATAAAATAGGTTAATATCTTATATAAACTGAAAATGGTTTTCAAACTTCATGATACCTGATCACAACTTAAAATGGTAGTTAAATCGTCTGACACCTTGAGATTGTTCGATAGAGTCCTCTTGATCAATATCAAGGCCAACACAGACATGAGCAACCTTGTAAACATCACTTCCATCTCAGATGTTATCCTTGCCAATACTCACAACAAACTGAAAGGTCTTGCCTACCAAAGATCTCAGTTCTTTGGGCATATTTGTTGGATCTTGAATCTATATTTGATGAAAGTATAATATATATATTCTTTTTTTAACACTATTGAAACTACATAACATGGTACAATATGAAATATAATACCTCATCTAAATGACTATCCAAAAGCTGAAGAGAAGACGGTTGTAGTATCATTTTAGCATCCTTCTCTAAAAGAAGACACTTAATCTGGGAAGTTGAATCCATTAGACAGACAGTCAACCTATACATATTTAGACAAATATAAGTTAATACATGGTTTATTGAAATCGTTATGATATAAAAACATGTCATTTGTACATGGGTTCAACTTTAGTATAACTTTCATTACAACCAGCACACCAAAACAAAGTTTTTTTGTTTTTTTTTAACAACCTCATTCTCATTTAACTTTGAAGTCATATTTAACCTTGTTCTACTTGTTTTTATGTTGTTGGCGTATGGACATTTTGGTCTGAAAGGGAAGTTGTACTTCTCTTTTACTATAATAGAGATTGTATGACACTTTTTATAAGATTTGGTCCTTTTAATCAGGTGAAAAAGCAAGCAGTAAAAATGGAAGAAGATAAGTAAATCGCGGAAATTAAAACAAGACAGTTAAAGGCCTAAGGTTATGTGTACTTTAAATAATTTGGGCCCAATGAAAAATGCATGTTATGAATTATAGGCCCATATTATGCAGAAATAAGTCGGCTTTGAAAATATGAGAGGCCCGTTTAGGTGATTTGACTCAGCAAAAGACGGTCTTTAGGGTTTCGTGTAACCTAGAATCATCGCTATATAAGCCGCCTTTTCCACGGAATGTTCATACACAAACGACCAAGAGCGCTTCCCCCATTTTTGTAGTGAATTATCTTTTTAGATTCTGTCTTGTTTATTTTGATGGCTTAGGAGTTTATTGAGATTGTAGCCTGTGATGTTTGAGATTGTCCGTACCATCTGAGTTTATCATTGATGATTACCTCCACTTTCTGAGGCTTTAGATCTGTTTCTTGTGCTGTAATTGATGTTTGCTGTTTTATCTCATTAGCTAGTTGATTCAATGTTAGGATGCTTTTGGTTTTGAGTTTTAGTAGGCGCTGATGATGAAACAAGATTACCATCAAACTTTGAGAGATTCACAGCTCGTTGATGCATACTTCTTTTTATAATCTGAGCCTAAGTTTGTTTTTTTTTGTTTTTTTGTTTTTTTAATTTTGTGGATACGAAAGGCAACAAATTAGAGTCTCTGATTCACTTAATTCAATAGTGTATACAGTGCTGTACGTTGCCGAAATTGACATGGCGATATTCTGGTACTTGGTCTAGTTTTGATAGTTCCTTGTGCATTCAAAAGCCCTTATATGTTTCAGACAACTGATTATGATTGATTTTTTTGTGGTTAGCTTATTACGAAGGCAACAATTTAGAGTCTCTGATTTACTCAATTCAATAGTGAATAAAGCGCTGTACGTTGCCGAAATAGATATGGTGATATTCTGGTACTGGTCTAGTTTTGATAGCTCCTTGTGCATTCAAAAGCCCTTACATGATGTACTCAGTTTAATATTGTCCCTTTTGAGTTTTTGCGAAGGCAACAAATTAGAGTCTCTGATTCACTTATTCAATAGTGGATAAAGCGCTGTACGTTGCCAATAAGTACTTGGTACAAAGATCATCCTAATTGGCAATTATTTATACTTAAGCCAATATGGTCGATGTTCCTATATTGTTTCTGGCCATGGTCTTGATTTTTTGAACTAATGTATTTGAATTAATGTATTGGAAGGAACTGAATTCTTGAACTAATGTTTGGAGTATTGATCTTGAACAATATAATGTGTTGGATGATTTATTTAAGCACCGACTTTGTTTATCCAAATGTTGACGAACATGTGCGTATGATGATTGTTTAAATGTTCATTGAAACGTCAATAAGCCGAGCAAATCTAACATTCAACAAAAAAAAATGGCTGAATAACATTTATTTTAAAAATTGTTAAATAAAGGCCAAAAGGTTTATTAAAAGTACGACGCGCTTAATATTTTAAAACCAAACAAAATAGCATATTTCCAAAGGGTTTGACGCGTGTGGCGATAACTCGCTTATAGTGTGGGCTTTCTTACTATTTTATTTGTTGGGCTTAGACCTATGTTCCTTTACGGCCTTTTTTATTGGGCTTAGACCTATTTTATAGGAACATTTCTAATCACTTTTTAGTTTTTTCACCTTTCCTTTTATCAAACACACTGATTTAATTTTCTAGCCACTATTTATTAAATTTTTTTTGTTCATCATATAACAAATAGAAATATTTGAAGTCAATAAAAACAAAAAGAAAAAGGCAACGCAAAGTTTTTATTACCACTCAAAAAACGAACAGCTGTTTATCTTCCAACAAAGCTTCTTCGTGCATCTTCTTCGCTCTTCTCAACTCAATCCTCTCCCTTTGATTCACTACGCCGTGAAAAAATTAAGAAGCTCCTCTGAAATCCAGCAGACATGGCGTTTCTTCTCCCCAACCTCTCTCCTTCGTTCCTTCTTCCGACCGGGAAATCACTCAAAGAGAAACCCATGTCCAACCAAGCTTTATCATCATCGTCTTCTTCCAATAGCTACGAGTTTGAAGAAGATACTCTCTCTCCGCTTTGTCTCTCTAGTGTCCAGGCTCCTCCACCTGTTCGAGGTGCGCAGGTTAAGACCAAACCGAGTGCGCAGGACAAGTACCAGCACGGCAAAGATGAGTTCTACATCAATCTCGGTTTAGCTGTACGTACCCTTCGTGAAGATTTGCCTCTGCTCTTCACCAAAGATCTCAATTACGACATTTACAGGTGTGTTTTTTTTTCATCATCTCCTTTAAGGTGGTTCCTTCCTTGTTAAACCTGTCGATGAAAACAATTAATCAGCCGAATAAATAAACAAGATTCTGTGTGTTTGCTTTCAGGGATGATATAACATTTGTGGATCCAATGAACACATTCTCTGGGATTGAGAACTACAAATTGATCTTCTGGGCACTCAGATTTCATGGGAAGATTCTCTTCAGAGATATCTCACTTGAGATCTTCAGGGTTTGGCAACCATCAGAGAACATGATTCTCATCAGGTGGAATCTTAAAGGTGTACCTAGAGTTCCGTGGGAGGCAAAGGGAGAGTTTCAGGGTACTTCTCGCTATAAACTAGATCGGAATGGCAAAATCTATGAGCATAAAGTCGATAACTTGGCCTTCAACTTCCCTCACCAGCTCAAACCTGCCACTTCTGTTTTGGATATGGTCACTGC
>NC_025691.1:29678863-29705136 GCF_000633955.1 Camelina sativa | reverse complement strand
GTGGATCCAATGAACACATTCTCTGGGATTGAGAACTACAAATTGATCTTCTGGGCACTCAGGTTTCATGGGAAGATTCTCTTCAGAGATATCTCACTTGAGATCTTCAGGGTTTGGCAACCATCAGAGAACATGATTCTCATCAGGTGGAATCTTAAAGGTGTACCTAGAGTTCCGTGGGAGGCAAAGGGAGAGTTTCAGGGTACTTCTCGCTATAAACTCGATCGGAATGGCAAAATCTATGAGCATAAAGTCGATAACTTGGCCTTCAACTTCCCTCACCAGCTCAAACCTGCCACTTCTGTTTTGGATATGGTCACTGCCTGCCCTGCAAGTCCCAATCCAACTTTCATGTTTGGCACCGTGGATTCATATTCATCTTCTTGGATTGAGTTCTATAAAGCAGTGCAAAGGACATTAGACAAGCAAGAAGAGCAAATACTTGTGCAAGACCATTTCGCCGCATGCACATAATGCCATTAGGTCACACTCAGGTGTATATATATATATATATGTACTGTTGCATTGAAGAACATATACATATATATCTATGTATGCAGGAATATGCATATGAGTAGATGTTGTTGACTTAGGTTTTCAGATATCAAAGTGGGTAGGGAAACCAAGAACACTCTGTGTACCTATGAGCTTATACAACTTGCCTATTGAATGTAAACAGAATTCATTACAGTTGTTATGTTATATATAACACATTGATGTTTTGTACTTACGATCGAGGTTAAGTCGTAAAGGGAATATCTAAGTAGGTGGATAACTTAGGGTGAATCCAAAGAAGCCATATATATAAAACATATACATGAGTTTTGATGCAGATTCGAAGTCACCCATATGAACTAATTAAAAAGAAACTAACTCTATCATGCAGTTGATCATACACATCAGCACACAGAAACCACACCTAAAACGTATCATAAGCCAGGACTTTACCTTTTTGTCAGGAGGGGTGCAGAATAGAAATATTGCTCCCTTAAGCTACTCTCCCCTGCAAGATGCAGGTGAGCAATCAATTAGAATGGTGAAGATCGTAAAGCAATAGGGAGAAGATATTCTGTTATATAGTTTGTATGTCATACATGGTTTTTTGTTTTTATTTTATCCCTAAGTGTGCTTCCCAATTAATAGTATAGATATTTAAAAAGACAAAAACAGTGCAAACCCCACCTAACTAAACATTGGACAACGCAATTTTGTGACGTTAGTGGTGACGAAAATCTCTAAAAGATCAAAAGTTCGTTTGGATTCAGTGGGCACGAGCACACGACCATTTGGCCAACCATGCGTGAATCATTCATTTTGAAAATAATTTTTTATCTTTACTAGTTTTGCTTATGATTTTCTATCAAAAAAATCCTGTACATCAAGTCATAGTGATATATACTGATGTGGAAACGAATGAGAACATTCAACTAAAGAATATTGTAAAAGTCCGGAGCAAACCGAAACAAAGGCTCATCACTGACTAAGATAATCTCCAGGACTTAATGGGGACCCAAATGAAAGAGAGTGGACCTAAAAAGTTTCAGGCAAATGAATAAGGCAAAATAGCTATATAAGAATAATACAAGTGTCACTTCTTCAGATGATGCATCAACATGGCTATTCTGTAGAAGTTCACACTTTTTTCTCAACTAGTCTCCCACCGACAGTGAGAAGATCATAAACAGCTTTGCGTGGGAATTCTATCATATATGCCCATTTGGGTCACTCACCTCTATGACTTTGATCTTAATCATGGTAGGGTGTGAGATCGATTTGGAAACGCTGTTTCCCTTTTGTGACCCTCTGCCAAAAAATTCAAGAGTCAAGATCTTGCCATTGTCAACGGATCAACAATGGGAACCAAAAAGCAATTATCCATGGATTGAAAAGGCTTACAGCAATCGCGATGAGCTCTTCCAGGAGTTCTTCTAGATGACGCAAAGGCTTTGACAATAGAAACACACAAGAATGTTCACAACATTGCAAGAAAGAGATGGACACTTCTGTATTCATTAAGTAAGCACATTAAACTCACCCATTGAGTTGGACCATCAACTGGAGCACTTAGAGGATCATCATGAACCTGATCATAATCAAGTTGGAACAATGAATTCACGAGTACATGACCAATAATCCAATGAACTTGATAAAATGTCTAAAAGGATGTGGTATTGCCTAAGTGGTATCAACAAGATATCCTACCTCCATGAAAATTCCATCGACGCCAACTGCTACAGCTGTTCTTGCAATGCATGGTATTAACTCGCGAAGGCCTCCACTAGCAACACCACCACCATCCAACTACACAAGAATGCATTGTTCGTCATTTGCTGGCTTAAAAAAAACAAAAGATTCTTTTCAAAAAGGACAATACCTTCTTGCCTGCAGGTTGTTGTAGTGAATGGGTTATATCAGCGACCTGCCAAGAATTGAAACGTGTACGATAGATTGTAATTTAACAAACAAAGAACATAAGGCAGAATAGGAAATATGAAAAAGAAAAGATGAAGCAAGATACATACAACAGGACAATTAGCTTCCCTCATCCACTCAAAGTTTCTTGGATCTACTATCAAATCATCTGATAATCAAAACAAAACAGACTATCAGACAGCCAATAGTAAAGGCAGGCCAAAGAATTGTTTAAGCACCCTTTGATGTATATTATTCAGCAATCCAGTTTTTATAAGTTCCGAGAGATTGCATGAGATTTGAGAATGCCTATTTGTTTATCTACACTGCTAAATTCCATGGACACAAAGATCATCCTAAAGCCAGCTTCCGGCATTCGGTTTTTGAAAAGAAGATGATAACTTACTGTATCCAAACATGGTTCCTCTTTCACAAACCATCACATTTGGATTCCCAGCCAGTCTGATCTTCTCGGCTGAATTTTCCATGACCTTAGCATACATATACCCAGTCATCAAAAATATTCCGGAAAAAAATATTTTCCAACTTGAAATACCTTAGAAGAAAGAACTCACAGAAGGAGCACAGAATTGTCCTTTCTTAATATTGATAATTTTCCCAGTTTGTGCTGCTGCAACCAGAAGATCTGTCTGGAATTACAATTAACGGCTTTAATCATCAACGATATAACAGATATCAATCCAAGATTGAAACTTTGAAAGCTACAAATAGAAGCTTTGAGGAAAATATGGTTTAGAGTCTCGCCTGGCGACATAAGAATGCTGGAATCTGAATTATATCTGCAACCTTGCCGACTGCTTCACACTAAGAAAATAAATAACACATGAGAAGGTACCAAAGACTTGCTAAATCTCAGTTCTCTAATGTGAATACGTTTTTTAATACCTGGCTTGATTCGTGAACATCAGTTACTATTGGTAGGTCATATGCAACTTTCACCTTCTCAAGAATCTGCGTTGGAGAACCATAAATGTGACCATCAGTATTCTTGTTCAGATATAAATAGAAAATTACAGCAATTTCACGTTCAAGTAATTGGTAGCATCCAAGACGAAAATTAATGCAGTTTCTGCCATCAGGTCCTAGAAGAACTTAAAATTAGTTTACATACATAAGATCCATTTAACATCAAAACTCTGTCAAAAGTTCTCAAATCAACAGTCCCAAAAACCAAATTATCTATTATAAATGGACACCCCAAGGACATAGAAAGAGTGATTACAGGTAAACAGGGGAATATACCTTCAGACCCTCCGCCATGCCAGGACCTCGGAATGACTTTGAAGAAGTTCTGTTAGCTTTATCAAAACTTGACTTGAAAACAAGGGGCAACCCAACTCTATACCATTCACATACAACAAAACACAAAAGTGGCATAAGGAACTTGAAAAAAGGAACTAATGATGCAAGAAAGACACATAAAAGCTTCAAGTAATAAAGAGTACTAGGAATCATACTTTGTGGCAATGTCTTTGATGTGTTTTGCCATTCGAAGAATATGTTCCTCGGATTCGATCACATTTGGACCAGCCAACAAAAAGAATGGTTCAGCAGCCTACACACACAGTTGATATACGCACTAACATCAATCTCGATGAATACTCATCAACGCTCTGGAAACAAAAAGGCGAAACACAAACCTTGAGTTGATTGTACAATGGTGATGATGCCGCCATTCTTATATCCGGAATTCAAAACCTTCGCGAAAATCTGAATCAGAATCCAAAAGATCAGGAAAACCCTAATTCTTACCATACACGGATCTGCGACGAAGCGAATCAGAGAGTGGAGGGGGTAAAGGAATCTGACCTCTTTAACTTGATCTCGAAGTTGCAGAGTGAGTGAAGAAGGGAAGTGAGATCTCGCGCGTGCCAAATTGGAGAGCTTTATCGATTTTTAGAGACTGTGTTTGGATACACGGACAGATATTAATAATTCCTATCCAGGATAAGGACATTATGATTTTGCTACAGTTCACTTTTTCCTATCAAAAAACGACAGAACTTTCCTTTTTTTAGTACTTTTCCAATTTTTAATCGAACAAAAATGGTAAATCTGAAGGCGTAAATATAATTTCCATTATATTTTCAGACAAGTATTAAACAATGAGAGATATTCGAAACATAATTCAACATAGAAAACGAGTGTCATTCACAAACTAATGACTTTTGTTTATGTCCTCTTTTAGAACGCTTTCGACGACATGAGTGGTTTGGGAAGTGACATAGATCTAAGCTCAGGTGCGGAGCTTGGGAACATCACGTTCAGCTTATGCATCAATATATCAGATCGAGACGGTATCTCATTCAGAAGAAACTGTTGCACGATCGGTTTCTTGAACCATTCCATGACCAAATCGCCAGGTGCCCTCAACACGACCTTGCTAACCTCAAAAGGCGACTCAACAGAGCTCAGCATCTGAGCTACTACAATCTTCAGTGTCGGTCCTGTGACTAGCTTTATACGTCTCGGGACTACACCGTAGTAAAGCATTCGTTTTCTGAACCTGTGGAGAGTGTGAACCACGGCTATGAGCGCGGCTCCAACCGATAAGTTTCTCACATCGAGAGACCAAGCAATGTGTTGGTCAAAGACGATGGCCTTTGGGAAGAGTTTGTTCTCGTAGGCTACTTTCCAGACACATCGAGCTCTGTTTATCTGACCCATCAAAACTAGGTAGTTGAGAAGGACATTCACAAAGTATCTAGCAGCTCCTTCTTCGAGTTCGTAATCAATCCCTTGGTAAAACTCCCTGACAAACGTTAGAACTGGTTGTTTCCTCTGTTCTGGACCTGTGAAGAGACCACACATAAAAGCGTGAGCTTTATGCTTGGTAGCGCTGAGAATTGACATCAATTGTCTCTCTTTATCTTCGTCTTGGCATCGGACTAGGTGAGCAAGAATCGAAGTGTAGAGCACCAAGTCAACTTTTCCAGCAGAATGCACAAGTGTCTCGAGCAAAGGTCTAGCTGAATCGTATAAACCAATTTTCATGCATGACTCAAATAACTGCCTGATGATGAAATTGTTTGTTTTGATTCCTGATGAACCCATGAACCTAAGCCATTTCAAAGCAAGATCAACAGAAGCATCTTTGATATATATCATCAGAACATCGCTAGCACAGACATCTACAGAATACCCCATTGCTTTCATCTCAAGTAGTATCTTCCCAGCAACATCAACGAGTCTTTTGTTGGCTAGAAGTGTAAGAAGGGAAATATAACTGCTAAGGCCAGGCCTTAACCCAGCATTAGTCATGGAGTTATAGATCTTCATTGCAGAGTCTACTTGCCCAGATCCAGCATGCATCTCTAATAGACACGAATATGTGGATGGTGTTGGTAAAAACCCAGCTTTCTCCATATCTTTGAAAACCGACATTGCTACTTGAAGCTTTCCTGATTTTGCATGAGATTCAATGATCATTGTGTACAATCCAAAGTTAGGCCTGAACCCTGACTTCTTCATCTCATCCCAAAGCCTAAGAGCAGTATCTAGCTTGCCGGCTTTAGCATATGAATCAATCAAGGAAACAAACATAGTTGCCGATGGCCTATGGCCAAATCCCTGCATTTCCATGTAAACCTTCATCGATGTGTCCAACCGACCAGCTTTCCCCATTGAATCAACAAGTGAAGAAAACACACTAAAGCTCGGTCGGAGTTTCCTTTCTTTCATCTGCTGAAAAAGCTTGAAAGCTGCATCAAGACGGCCAGATTTGGCCAAGCTTGGAATGATCAGCTCATAAGTTGACACATCCAACAAACTATCAGTTTTCTCCATGCTCTCATAAATCTCAAATGCCTTATACGGCAGACCCTTGTTCAGAAACAACATCATTAGATTATTATACGTCTGCGTATCAATTTTGCATCCCGACTCTTGAGCCTTTTTGAAACAACAAAAAGCGACCTCCAATTTCTCAGCTTTAGCCAGATACTGAATCACTTGGTTATAGGCACTAAGCGACAAATCACCGTGACTACTGGAGTCTTGAACCATCTCCTCAAACAAAGACTGAATCCCAACAAAATCTCTGCCCTGGTTCAACCCATCAAACAAGACGACATAACATTCATCGGAAGGCAGATACCAAGGCTGCTTCTTAGCCCATCTGAACAAACTCATCCCGGCATCAACCTCTTTAACAATCTTCAGAGACTGCGTAATATGAACCATATTGGGCACAAACTGGAGTTTGTCCAACTGAGTCTCCAACTCAGGTCCCCATTTCCACCTCTGCACAACTTCAACAATCTTTGCAACAGCGGAAGCATTCATGTAAGGCTTCTTCAACCCACCAACCATTACATGGTCATCAAGCCCTGGCTCTACTGATCTTATTCCTTTACCGCTGTGTAATACACTACCCGACTCATCTAAATACTCTACCTCCTCAGTCCAGCCACTAGATTCACTACTTGCGCCCTTCTCACCGCAGAATCTCCTGACAATACTCCGACTTGGTTTAGCCAATCCAGCGAAATCAGGGTCTCTGGGTACAGAACAATCGGGAGAAAAGCCGTTTCTAAGCGCGAAATAGCTCAATAATCGGATGTTGAAGAAGTAACTACCGGCTAATTTAGGACTGGGAGAAAGCAAAGGAGACTCAGAAATGGTACTCCTCCTACTAACCGTGAAAATGACATTTCTGGGAATTACTTTCGCGGTTCTTCCACGGATCATCAGAAGATGTAGAAAATGTATTCTAATGCCAAAAAATTGAAGTTTTAGGAATCGATCAATCCTAACCTGATCTCCAGAGATGGCGATTTTTTCCGTCTCCTCGTCGGCTTAAACCCTAAAACCAGAGAGAGAGAGGCTTTAGAAGCAGTCAGGGGTTTTCCCGATATGGATATTACTTAGCAAATTAGCCTATTACAGGTTTTTATTACAAATTTAATTTTAATATTTTAATATTTTAATCCAATAATTTAAGTTCTTATTTTTTTCAAAGTCAAATTTACTAAAATGTTTAGCTTCCCTATAACCATTAAATTTTGGTTCTAAGTTTGTCCCATAATACTTGTGGCGATTTCACAAAACCCAAAATATAAGTGGTTTAGACTCAAACTCGGATGGAGTATGTCAAAAAAAAAAATTTATTTTTTTTTATGATAAAACTTACAAAATCATCCGAGCATTTAAATATATGAATCTCTAGACAACAACATTTTTAAGTGATATTTGCATTTAGGTAGATAAAAGAACCCGAAATTAGATTTAATTTCTATGAACACAGAAAGAAGAATTTGTTTCTTAATTGTTATATTTTGCCAATCCTTAAGTCCAGAGAGAGAAGAATCTGAGGAGAATGTGTGAAGCTTATGTAAATGGATGTAGTCAAGAAAAAGATAAACCTAAAAGAGCTTTGTTTGAGTACAAAGCAAGCAAAAGTTTTAAACAACTTTCCTCTTTGATTATTTTACAATGTCAAGCAAGCATATATGCCCCATTGGCAAACATATGTGTATAATCATTGTACTATAAAACACATTTTAGATAGTACTAATGATGTCAAAAATAATTATATATGGTATGAATTTACACATTGTCTGTAGTTAAAGTGAGCAACTAAAGTGCGAATCTTTACAAGAAACAGAACAGAACCTTATATCCTTCCATAGGTTGCCTTGCATGATTCTTCCTGAGTTTTTTTTGTTTTGTTTTAGTTTTCTACACATGCACATGACACACACACACACACACAAGATATATATAGAAAGAGAGGGAGGGAAGAGACAAATATTCAAGCTTTCTTTTGGTTCTGTTTCTTCTATTGAAAGTGTAGCTAAATTGGGTTTAGTTTTGAAGATTTAGCTTCTCTTTGGTCTTCATCTTAAAAACCATGGAATCAAATAGAGCCTTGGCAACCATTTGTCTTCTCCTCTGTGTAATTATCACAGCCAATTTCTTCACTCATTGCGGTAAACCCTTTTTCTCTATCTATTTCTCTCTATCCATCTCTATCTCTATAAGCATTTGATTATGATTGTGATTTTCTTATGTCCTAGTAGTAGATGCAAGAAGACAAGTGGGGATTAAGAGAGAACCAAAGCAGGTGATGATCAAAGCAGTAAAACACACATCATTGTTAGAGAAAATGATGACACAGCTCAATCTTGCTCAGCCTTTAGACTACTCCTCGTCCTCGAACACTCAACCTTACGGTGTTAGCACAACTCTCACTCTACCTCCCTATGTTTCACTTCCTCCACTTTCAGTTCCCAGCAATGCCCCTCCTTTTTGCGTTAGTCCCCCGGACACACCTCTTACCTCCTCTGCTCCTGGTCTTACTCCACCTCCTGGCCCGATCACATTACCTAACCCACCCGATTCATCCTCTAATCCAAACTCAAACCCAAACCCACCCGAATCATCATCTAACCCAAACCCACCCGAATCATCATCTAACCCAAACCCACCAGAGTCATCCTCTAACCCGAACCCACCTGTTACCGTCCCAAACCCACCAGAGTCATCCTCTAATCCAAACCCACCCGACTCGTCATCTAACACGAACCCACCCGTTACCGTCCCAAACCCGCCTGAATCATCCATTCCAAACCCGCCAGAAACAGTTCCCAACCCTCCCGAAACTGGATTTACACCAGGACCACCAGGTCCTATTTCAGGTCCACCTTACTCTGAGCCGAGCCCATCGACCCCGACGGACACTCCTACTCCATCCGGCGGTATTCCAACTCCTACCGGATCAATTCCAAGTCCATCATCTGGGTTTCTTCCTCCGATCGTCTATCCGCCGCCTATGGGGCCACCGTCACCGAGCGCGAATCCAACCTCGGCTTACTGGTGCGTGGCTAAGCCATCGGTCCCTGACCCAATTATTCTAGAAGCCATGAACTTTGCATGTGGGTCTGGAGCTGATTGTCATTCAATTCAGCCCAATGGGCCTTGTTTTAAGCCTAATACGTTATGGGCCCATGCTTCGTTCGCCTTCAATAGCTATTGGCAACGGACCAAAGGTACCGGTGGCTCCTGCACGTTCGGCGGCACAGGCATGCTTGTCACCGTTGATCCAAGTAAGTGAATTACATACGATTAAAGTTATTACTCCTTTTGCTTTTTACTTATAGGGAAATATTGATATTCATTTAATTTTTGACAGGCTTTAACGGGTGCCATTTTGATTTCTTCTGATGCATGAAGACAAAGACATCTCTCACTTTTAAGTTTTCACCTTTTGTTGGATTACGAATAATATCAAATAAAATTTTGATATAACACGTTAGCTAGGTGGGTCTCTCACTTGTAAGTTGTAAGTTGTAAGTTGTAACCCATTAAAGCTTAATTTACTTTGGAATGGCATATAAACTATACACTATAAATCTTATGCTAAATTGGTATATTGCTTTTGCTAATGGAATTAGGTCTTCTAGAGTTGTTTGTAGTACGTTGCATCTACTAAACTTCTATCACTAAAAAAATCTTTATTTATACACAGATTCCTTTACCCCCACAATGATATTGTAGCTTTGAAATAAAGTAATATACACATTCTCATCACCATATCTTTTTCTTATAGAAAAATCATTTACTCCGGTCTATAATCACATTTATCATTATGTCAGACACGTGAATACACTGCTTACCTTTTGCAATTTGATTAGCATTCAGTAAATACTCAAAAGAATCACAACTGCAGTTGATAAACGAATACGAACAGTCTCAAGATATAATTAAAATTTAATTCCAAGCAAAAAGGTGGAACCAAAATAAAACAAACTAGGTAACAACCCGCACATTGTGCGAGATAAATCGATTTAAAGAAAATTATTATAAGTAAAATTATTATCCTACAACCAATATCTGTTTGTGTCAAACATAATATGTAACTAAAGTTTTTATTTATTTATTCAAAGCTATATATTTTCGTGTAAAAAATATGTTTCACCCGTGAAATCTTTGAATGTGTAAGAGATTTTATGGTAGAGAAAATATTGATAATATTTTACTATTTATTGCAACATGTCTTTTTGTGTGGTTTTAAAAACAAATTCATATCTCTTATGTTTTATTTTGTAATCATAACAATTTTGCATGTTTCTTATATAACCATAACCACATATACTAAATTACTCGGTAGTTTAATTATTTAATTTTATTATATGTTAGTAACAGTCAGATTCTAAACTAATTTTTCTGAAGATAATCTAATTTATTGATTTAATATTTTTGATTAGACTATTTAAATCTTTTGAGTTAGTCGGTTTGTTAATATTTCTATAAATGACGGATTATTACCAAAAAAACCATTATGAATATATTAATGAAATTCCAAAATCAACGTATTCGTATAAGAATATATTTCACCCGTGAAATATATGAATGTAGTAAAGAAAATATTTATAAAATGTTACAATTTATGGCAATATGTATTTTTGTGTGCTTTAAAAATCAAATTGATATTTATGGTTAATCGAGTAACTATAACAATTTTGCATAATCTAATAATCACTCATTTTAAATATATTATGTTTTTTTTGGGGTACTAACTTTATTTATAAAGTTAAGGGTTATTATCTCATTCTTTTTTAATATCACATAGATGAATGTATAATTAGAATGTATATTCCTATTCGGTTATCAATATTTTAATTTTTAATGAATAATGACACTAAATGTTGAGATTAATTAATTTACATACTTAGATATACATAAATAATTACACATCATGATATCCCTTAATTTGTTGTCATTTTTATATTTATTTATAAATATTTATAAATCTATATTTACTGGAGATTAAATTTCTTTTAATGAGTTGGAGATAATTCAAGGGTAATATACTTCTTTTCATAATCAATTATAATAACTACTGAAAGTTTGTTATTTAAATTATTATGGTAATAGTACTAACATAAAAAAAAGAACATGTTTTTATATGATTTTGTTAATAAGTTACATGTTATTTATTTTTATTAACTTTATATTAATTGATATGTTTATAACCTTTTTAGAATATTTTACTTATAACAAAATTCAGCCAAAAGAATTTTTTACTTATATTGATTTTTAGCTTTTTTAAAATATTTTACTTATATTGGTAATCAATATAAAATTAATATAATTTTGACTTATATATTTATAAGTAATTTATTGTGAAATTTTGTCTTAGAATAGCATGCAATTATTTAATTAGTTTTAATATGTGTTATATAAATTTGTGTGAGATACGATGACATATCTAATTATTATTTAGTTAATTGTTAGTTTTAAAAAAATAATAGTATGCTAATATAATTAAGTAGAAAATTTAAAGATATTTTAATAAAAGATGAACAGAGCTCTATAGAGGATTTGTGAAAAAGTGGTAAACTATTAAAAAAACCAGAAAAAGGAAAGATAGAAGAAACAAAACGAATCTAGCAAGAAAAGGAAGAAGATGGAAAATAGACAAAAATTGAAAAAAGAAAAAAAAAAAAAAAAAAAAAAAANCATATCAATCAGTAAATTCCCACTATATATAAGGAAACTATACTCTCGTCTCTCTCAAACACAAGACACAACACAAGTCGGAACAACGCTCCAAACGACTTCGATCAATTCAATACTTAGAGAATTTGTCGTCTTCCCAAAAACCCTTTGCCTTAAACCCTAATTTACAACAACACTCTTCGCCTCTCTTTTTTTTTTCCTCCGGCCATGTCGAGATTCGAAGATGGATTCCCGGCTGATAAGCTCTTCGCTCAGGGATACTCTTACACATACGATGACGTCATCTTTCTCCCCCACTACATCGATTTCTCCACCGACGCCGTCTCTCTATCCACGCGCTTTAGCCGGCGCGTGCCCCTATCTATACCTTGCGTTTCGTCCCCGATGGATACTGTCTCTGAGTCTCACATGGCTGCTGCAATGGCTTCCCTTGGTGGGATTGGAATCGTTCACTACAACTGTGACATCGCCGCTCAGGCATCCATTATACGCCAAGCCAAGTCCCTCAAACATCCCATTGCTTCCGACGCCGGTGTGAAGTTCCCTGAGTACGAGATTACTTCTCTGGATGCCTTTGGTCCTTCTTCCTTCGTCTTTGTCACGCAAACAGGTCAGATTCATATTCGTTTTCCAGGAATCTATCACTGTCTTTTAAGGATTTTGAACTAGTTCAATAGATTTGAGTGTAATGATGGTGAATCCAAGTGTGTGTTTTTGATTTGATATAATCCAGGAACAATGACGACTCCGAAACTGTTAGGCTATGTATCGAAATCGCAGTGGACGAGAATGAATTACGAACAGAGAGAGATGAAGATTTACGATTACATGAAGAGCTGTGACAGCAGCGACTTTGTTGTACCATGGGACATTGATCTTGAAAAGATTGAGTTTTTACTAGAGGATAAGCAAAAGGGCTTTGTGGTTCTTGAAAGGGATGGTGAGACTGTGAACGTGGTGACCAAAGACGATATACAGAGGGTTCAAGGATATCCCAAGTCAGGGCCAGGGACCGTGGGTCCAGACGGTGAGTGGATGGTTGGTGCGGCTATAGGGACGAGGGAATCTGATAAGGAGAGGCTGGAGCATTTGGTTAAGGCTGGGGTCAATGCCGTTGTGTTGGATAGTTCTCAAGGGAACTCTATTTACCAGCTTGAGATGATCAAGTATGTGAAAAATACCTACCCTGAATTGGATGTGATTGGTGGCAATGTTGTGACAATGTACCAGGCACAGAATTTGATCCAAGCTGGAGTTGATGGATTGAGAGTTGGTATGGGGTCTGGTTCGATATGTACCACACAAGAGGTTTGTGCGGTTGGCCGTGGACAGGTAAATGAAAAACTACTCTGAATGCTAACTGTTTGATTCTTCTAGAAGGTGTTAAACTCTGTGAATTGTGTAACTTAACAGATTCCTTCCTTTTTTTTGTGATTTGGACATCTTAGGCTACTGCTGTGTACAAGGTTTGTTCGATCGCTGCTCAGAGTGGGATTCCAGTTATAGCGGATGGTGGTATCTCAAATTCAGGTCACATTGTAAAAGCTCTCGTCCTCGGAGCATCAACTGTTATGATGGGAAGCTTCTTGGCCGGAAGCACTGAGGCTCCCGGGGCTTATGAGTATAAGGTAATAGTCACATCTTCTTCCGGTTTAACTAACACTCTTTTTGAAACGCTGTTTGTTTTGATTGTTTTTGGTAATGATAGAACGGTAAGAGGGTCAAGAAGTACCGTGGAATGGGATCGCTAGAAGCAATGACAAAAGGAAGTGACCAAAGATACTTAGGAGATAAAACAAAACTTAAGATTGCTCAAGGAGTGGTTGGAGCAGTCGCAGATAAAGGCTCAGTGTTGAAGCTGATACCTTACACAATGCACGCCGTGAAACAAGGTTTCCAAGACCTTGGTGCTTCTTCCTTGCAATCCGCTCATGATCTGCTGAGATCAAACATCCTTAGGCTCGAGGTAAATGAAACTTCTTGTCTCGATTTTAATTCCCAAAAACCTTCTAATTTAGTGACAATATTGCTGATGCTGTTTTGGTTTTGTGACAGGCTCGAACTGGTGCAGCACAGGTCGAAGGAGGAGTTCACGGGCTGGTTTCTTATGAAAAGAAACCATTTTAAGCTTTGGCCAAAATTTGAGGATTTTGTTTGAGTTTTTCTTATATCATGTTTCGTGTTATTTTTCTTATATGTTTTTATTTATTAACATCACATAGAGAAAAATGGATGTTAGGAGGAGACAAAGTTATAAGATGATTTGTTGAAAATCTATAAAAAGAACTCGCTATACTTATTAGTTTATTAAAAGAACTCAACGAAAATAGTCAGCCTTGGTATTTCCTCTTAGTTGCTCTGTAGCAACTAAAAAGAAGACAAAAGTCTTATTTTTGACCTGCCAGATCAAGTTAAAGATTCGTCCTGCAAGGTAATTGGCTCGTAGATCACAGATTTAACAACACTCATCAGATTATGTGATGTGAATCCATCATCCTTTTTGTAAAATAAGTTCAATACTTTGCTCATCTTCAAGAACGCTTCTTTGCATTCCCTTGGAACCACACTTCCCTTCTCCTCTAAAACTAGCTTATGCAACTCTTCCCTCTTTCTCTCTGCTAAACCTTTCATCGATTCAATGATCTCGTCTTTGCTGCAACTTTCTCTCTCCTGTTTCATGTGCAATGAAACCGCATTCAGCTTCCCCTCCTTGCTTTCTCTCTGCAAGAAAACATCGAAAGGGATACTTAATCCTAAATCTATGAGCAGAAGTTAGTTAATTACCATTATCATGTTGGATTTAGACGTCTTTGCCATCTTTCAACTGTACATTGTAGTTCAAAGTCTATAATCTTTGGAAGAGTCTTACCTTAAATCCTTGTATGTCATTTAGAAGACGGCCCATGGTGCTCACGAGCTTGTAGAGCTGATTATATTGGTGGCTATCCACCGTCTTCTCTGAAAGTGGTGGTCCGATCAGATAAATAGCTGGGAGGATAATTGGTCCTAATGCAAATGATATGTACGCATTTTTCATGTAATTCTCCAAGCTTGGTGTTGACTTGTTACTAGACCACTCGACTTCTCTCAACATAGACTTGAGCAAATCCAACCACTGCATCCGATATCGTACCAATTAACTATGTTCAGAAGATTTGTTAGGATATGATAACAGATAATATAATTGCGTGGGATTATTGATACTTAACAATTTTCACAATGTGGTGTGTCACAGTGCGTCCTTGATAGGTGAATCCTTTGTCTCCTGTTTCAAGAATTGTATCCCTTAGAACTGAGAATATGATCTCAACATGTTCCGAGCGGTACTCAGGAACACCGTTCAAATCCCACCTGAAATTTGTAAAGGAAGAATAATTATGCTTTTATGAGGGAACAAGCAGAGGAAGAGCTTTGAAAGAAAGAGACAAATCAATATACTTTTCGACCAAGTGTATGAGGTTTTCCAGTTCTTCTTTGGACCCTCCAACATCAAAGAAGTCATCTACAACCGTTGTAAGTACTCCACCTTTGGCCCAAGATATACGGGCATCAGATAGTTCTGGAGAAAATAAAGTTGCAGCCCCAGAAAAATAACAGTAAGCCAGCTTCTGTCTAGCAAATCTCAGTTCCTGCAATCTATTCTCCACAATCCACCTGCAAGTTGGTGAGCAGCATTATAGACAAATGAATATGCTAATTTGTGACGATATAACAAATAAAAGTAGCACCTGAAGCCATGACGTGAACTCGTTCAAGTGTGTGGTTATATAAGTAAAACTAGTTAGCTTATGCAAGAAGGTTAAATGAATGAAAAGCTTAGCTGGGAGTGCACCTATCAAGATGTTCCATTTCTTCCCGGTGTATGGACTGGCAGAAATTGAAGTCATCCACAGCTAACTTCAGGATATCAGAGCTGCATATATTGTGCAAACTAGAACACAGAAGAAATCAAGAATGATAGTTGATGTCCTTATTAGAATGTCGTTTAATGGAAACTGAGTGTGCCAAAACATATGGTCGACAAAGAACACAAGCTACAAAGGAATGAACTAAAGTTTTTACCGATATGAGGTTTTTGTGACTCTGGTGTTTTCGACAGCGCAACCATTGAGCAGTTTTCTCCTGTGATCTAATCTTTCTAGGCTTGCATAGGAGGGAAAACCAAGAGCATCCTCAACCTGAAAAAGATAAGTTTCTCAGAAAGCTCTCACAGGAAGATAGATAAGTAAATGAGATTATGTACCTCTTTCTTGAGGTATTTATCTCGAACAGAGGTCTTAAGCCAGTTAGACAATTCCATCTCTAGATATTGTTTAGTCCAAGAACACTGCTTCTTCAAAGCTGACTCATGTGGATAACTTTGGGCAGCCTTAAATAATTCTAACACAGAAAACGTATCCTTAAGATATCCTTCCAAAGTATCAGAGAAACCAGATTCTTCTGCAAATGGTTTTAGAGGATCTGCAACAAACACAGCGTATCAGCTTAACACGGACATGCACATAACTCAAACCTAGGCTATATGCATCCGAAAGAAAGAGGTCATTTCACCGTAAGACACATCATAGCCATGAGCAAGCAATAATCGGAAAGCCAAAGCACAAGTGGTCAAGTCCAAACATATTTCTTCATTCCCACGCAGCCAGTATCTGTTTATTGGTCAATGATAGTTTCCAAAAATCATAAATATATTAAATAAAGCTACCCTTAAACTAAAAAACCATAATAACAAGTTTCAATATACCTATAGGTTTCATCCAATAGGCTTTTGATTTCGTTTTTGAAATCCCTATCAATTCCTAAGCTTTCAAGAGTGTCGATTATACTAAGGCGTGCATATTGATCAGATGGATAAACTGTGGGAACTGAATGATAAGCAAACTTATTAGCAGTGGAACTCTTTAGATACAACGGAAATGATAGCCATGTAGATAGATGTACCTGCAGCCTCAAATCTCTGAAGGAGAAAAGAGAGATAACGGAGACAACCATCATTTCCAAACTGAGTAAATGCAGCTGCTGTTGTGGCTGGAGAATCAAACAGTGACCCATTTTTCCTTTGGTGTTTAACGATCAGATTCCAATCTTTTAACTTTCTTGTTCCCTCTAAAACATAGGCCAGATATGCTTCTCTTCCCTTTGAAAATCTTTCACTATCAGTCATCAAATATTAAATAAACAAAAGTTGCTGAAATGAAGACTTGTGTACATGGAAATAATTCAGTTTCGTCTGAGTTGCTAATAAAAGACCAGGAGTATACATATTACCTTCTAAGATCCAAATCTCGTTTCAGCATCATGGCATCCACGATTTCTGAGCCCAATGGAATCACAAGGTTCAAATCTTTAGCATACTCAATCATCCCAGGAAATATAATATCAAATCCTGCTGGTTTNTCCCACGCAGCCAGTATCTGTTTATTGGTCAATGATAGTTTCCAAAAATCATAAATATATTAAATAAAGCTACCCTTAAACTAAAAAACCATAATAACAAGTTTCAATATACCTATAGGTTTCATCCAATAGGCTTTTGATTTCGTTTTTGAAATCCCTATCAATTCCTAAGCTTTCAAGAGTGTCGATTATACTAAGGCGTGCATATTGATCAGATGGATAAACTGTGGGAACTGAATGATAAGCAAACTTATTAGCAGTGGAACTCTTTAGATACAACGGAAATGATAGCCATGTAGATAGATGTACCTGCAGCCTCAAATCTCTGAAGGAGAAAAGAGAGATAACGGAGACAACCATCATTTCCAAACTGAGTAAATGCAGCTGCTGTTGTGGCTGGAGAATCAAACAGTGACCCATTTTTCCTTTGGTGTTTAACGATCAGATTCCAATCTTTTAACTTTCTTGTTCCCTCTAAAACATAGGCCAGATATGCTTCTCTTCCCTTTGAAAATCTTTCACTATCAGTCATCAAATATTAAATAAACAAAAGTTGCTGAAATGAAGACTTGTGTACATGGAAATAATTCAGTTTCGTCTGAGTTGCTAATAAAAGACCAGGAGTATACATATTACCTTCTAAGATCCAAATCTCGTTTCAGCATCATGGCATCCACGATTTCTGAGCCCAATGGAATCACAAGGTTCAAATCTTTAGCATACTCAATCATCCCAGGAAATATAATATCAAATCCTGCTGGTTTCTGTATGGTTTCATCAGAGACTGATGCAGAGTTCAGCTCAATAAACTGAAGACCTGGATTTGAAACTCATCATTCCATGAATCTCCCAAAAGTCAGATAGCTAGTAACAAACAGAAAAAAGAAACTGACCCTTGATTATTTGTCTTTCACCAGTTCCCCACTTCTTTAACGCAAGGATACTAGCTAGAGTAGACGACAACACATCCTTCTTAAGAGATTGATGGTCATGGTTATCATCAAGTCCCCAAGATCCATCTTCATGTTGATTTTCCAATAACCACTTCACACACTGTGGGAAAAGTGGAGCATTCTGGGAACTACTAGGTGATGGAACCATTGCTACCCAACTAGTATCATACGCCGAAACAGAGAGCTCCACTTTATCTAACATCTTCCTAATCTTTTCCTTTGTTTGCTCAAAGCTCTGAATAGTTTTAAGAATATTAGTTGGTCTAAAACCAGAATTATCCTTTATATTCAGCTGTAAAAAAAGTTTACTTACCACATTGTTAGATCTTGTCTTTTGTACTGCTTCCCATCTCTTTGCCGAAGTAGCTGCCACACAACAAGAGAGAATCAAATCAAACAGAATTCTATTGCGGGACAATTCGGCGCACAGTAGCTTTAAAACTACAGAATGATGTCTGTTTACTTCAATCTCTAATTTATCCCGAAGAACAAAACTCGAGTATTAATATCCACGAAACATGCAAGCGGATAATAAAGAGATTGAGAGAGAGTACAGTCAGTCACCTGAGATCGGAGATGAACAACCGGAGGAGCGGATAGACATGGAGAAACCAGAAGCAAACGAAACAGCGTGGTAGGCTTAACAACCTGCTGAGAGAACTGATGAGAAGTCATCATCATCAACAACAACAACAACAACAACCACAGTGAGAGGAGTCAATTCCCAAATCGTGAAATTAAGTAAATTAAATGAAAGCTACAAGAAAAAAAAAACAAAATACACTTCCGACGAATTAGCAGCCTTGACCACCGGAAAATATCTGGAAATCAATCTAATTTAATACGAAAAGATTATTACGAAAGTCATTACTAATATACAAAAGTAGATTAGATTACGAGATAAAGGATAATCAGAAAGAGGAAATAAATTCTACTAGTGTAGATTAGATACCGACCTGACATGTGGACCGTAGATATATATCGTCGACTCGACAAATACTACTAGTTTATTAAATTATTACAAGTAAATTGATCGTTAAAGCAATCACCACGAAACTACAACAACATATCAAATCGTTAAAGCTTAAAGACTAAACAAAATTCTCTGGTTAATGCAACTTCGAACTAAATTCATTTACATTATTTTTTTCTAAACACCATTTACTGTCCAGTATCTTAACAACGACATGACCCAAAAAAAAAAGAAAAAAAAAACGTTTGTTTTCAACAATATCAAATCATATAAAACGGACTATATTTTCTCTTTCTCTTTTGTTAGGTCAAACAAAACTAGGTCGTTTGACTATGGAGGGGATCACGCCTGATTGCCCTGAGCAACTCTGTTATTGTAAACCTCCAGCACTTCTGTTCCACGAAAGGTACGAGGGATCTCCCAGTTGCCTGAAAACGAAACCCAATTTCATTTCACTAGTACACATTCTAAAAATGATGAATTCCATAATCTCACTAGGCACTAGCCCAACGACGTATAAAATATACTACCGTTCCGTAACAAAATAAAGTAGACCTTGAGTAGGACAAGGGTGCTAACGTACCTTGGCTTAACTAGATACAATACGGCGAATGTAACTGCCAAGAACAAGCAAATGCTGCCTACTGTCAGATAAGCAATCCCTAGGAAATCGTTCCTTCCACCGAGCCAGCTAGTTGTTGATAGCACTAGCTTCTTCTGCCCATTGAAGCTGTACGTGTTGTAGTTGTTCTTCAACATCACCACTATCGTATCACCCGCGTTTAGGTCCGTCTCAATCTTCCCATACAGCTTCCTAAATGTTGGCAAAGCTGCCGTTCGCATCCAGACTATGAGGTCTTCTTGCTCACTCAACTATATATATATCCAACAGAAGAATTACACTTGTTAACATCCAACATTAGAAATGAATCTAAATTTACTGATATATATTGGAGGCTTTGTTACCGATTTATTAGTATCGAGTTTTCCACCGCCTATAGGCGCTCCTGTCTGAAAGTTTTTAGGGAAGACATTTTTCCCAAACTTGTTTTCTCTGTCACTCTTCCATGAGATGCCTTTCTTATTCACAGGAAGTTGTTGGCTGTTTCTTGAAAAGGTATAAGTATCGTTGAACAAACTCCAAGCAACAAGACCACATGGAACAATTGGTTCCCCACCCACGTTATCCTCAGGTGCACAGGTCTTCACA
The DNA here is from genome assembly GCF_000633955.1 of Camelina sativa. Classification (NCBI taxonomy): domain Eukaryota; kingdom Viridiplantae; phylum Streptophyta; class Magnoliopsida; order Brassicales; family Brassicaceae; genus Camelina; species Camelina sativa. The sequence continues at coordinate 29,684,708 of NC_025691.1, read as the reverse complement.
TCATGCTCGTCTCTTGGATTTCTTAGCTGTGCATCGTTTCGACTTTTCACATATCTAACACACATAATCAACAGAGTAGTAACTGAAACTATTACTTGAGGTGCAAATAAGGAAAATTACTAGTACTTGAAAGAGAGTTACTAAGCAAATAAGGCAAAGAAGTACCGTACCGTCTATGGTTTTGGTAGAAATTCTCAAGTTGGTAGTAAACATAGACAGGACGCTTCATAGCTTTTGTCACCTGGAAAAGAAAAACAAAAAGGCTTTAGAAAGTGTCATACTTAAAAGGAACATCTACAATATATGTATACTCAATCGATCATAGGAAGGCACTAAATTGCCGTGGAAGAAGATATATCTACCGTTATTGTTCTGTTACATATCTTCTCTCTTTCACCCTGTATGTAAGCGACCATGTTGTTTCTAGACGATGGTGGAATGCAGTCTGTGTCATATCGATCAACAATCTCGACGACCTTCAAGAGTAATGAAACGAATCCTCAATAAACCGCAAAACCGAAGCTGGCAAAACAAACATTAGAAAAAAGAAAAAACAGAGAAAACATTTGGATAAAGCATACATACTCCTTGAGAAGCAAATAAGCAGATGACTCCAAGGGGAATGAAGACAACCCCAGCGACTAGAAATGTTAGGATTACCTGTAAATGGCGATGAACAATAAGAAAACAGAAAAAGAAGTAACATTATTTACAAACCTTGTATCATTGCACTTGTGCCGCTTAAGAAAGTGACAAAACCGTGATGGAACTTTACCCATCTTGGAGTAAGAATTGGCTTGCACGCTGGAAGCTCCTGCTGAGTAAACTTAGAATCTGGTAAAAGGGAATTTAGAAAAAAAAGTTTCTTAATAACAGAGAATCGAACGAAACCTACTATATGTATATCTACGATTTGTTTTGTATTTATGAGTACTGATGGTAAAGTTTTCGAACATAAGAATCCAACATATGTAACATCAAAAATCCAACAACCTAGCTGATGAACCTCTCTTCTCCGTCTATAGAAGAAGAATCAAAACTAGAATATACAAACTATACAAGAATGCATATTACAAATCAAAAGATATGTGCCAATGATATACGAAACATGCAAATTAAAAGAGATGGTGATCGAGGCACAACAACACCACAAACAAAGAATCACGTAACTATCTAACCGTTCTCGGGAGATAAACAAGAAATTTTGCATCAACTGGTGATAAAGAAAGAAAAAGAAAAAAGACGAGACGATCGACAAAACAAAGATGGATCGACCAAAAAATCAAGAAAAAATTGTGAGGGGATAAAAGATAGAAAGATCACATTTTGGTCGCTTAGATGTTCTCCTCACACCGGAAGAAGGCTCACCCGATCCGCCTCCTCCGACGGTGGAAGATACCGCGGTGGAACTCATTACCGAAGAAATCGAAGGAGAGATCAAAAAATTTGTGTGGCGATTCTAAATCGTAACGACGGCGATAACAGATCTCTTTACTCGAGAGAGGGTAAGAAGAATGTTAGGTTTGGGTCACGAGAGAGATAGAGGGAGAGAGAACATCTATATCTACTTCGGGAAAGATTGATAGATCTTTTAGATGAAGAAGCAAAACTCTGAGAAAGGCAAAAAGAAGAAGAAAAAAAAAAGAGGACGTGACAAATGCTGCTGTTAACATGGGAGGGAAAGATCCATCTATTATTAAATTAAGGAAATTGTATATACATCAAATCAAATATATAAGGAAACCTAAAGTTTTTTTTTTTTTTAACGAGAATTTTGTGTAGAGAAAACAAAAAAAAACGGAAGTTTTTCGAACAAACCCGGAAAATACGGTTAAATTGCCACGTGTATTACACGTCATTAATTAATTTATTCCAACCGAAAGCTGGTCAAAATAACCCACCTGTCATTTTTTGACTTTCCATTTTTTTTTTATGATTTTATTCCTTTTTTTTAATCACACTCTCATCTCAAGACCTCCCAGGTGGAGAGACCGGAGAAGAAGATATTTATTTTACTCATATATTCTTCGTTCACCTGTCTCAATTTGATTTCGTTGCTTAGCTTCTAAATCTCACACTAAGTCTTTTTCGTTCGATTGAATCAACCGTATCGTGGTGATGGTAATCGGAGCAGCAGCGCGTGTAGCCATCGGCGGTTGTCGAAAGCTTGTCTCCTCGTCACATACTTCCCTCCTCCTTGTTTCTTCTCAGTGTCGTCGCCAGGTTAAAAAATCTTCTCTCTATCGTTTCTTCTTTTTGTAATATCCAATATTAACGACTCTCGTGGATTCTTCCGATTGATGTCAATATCAGAACAATGGTTATATATCTCTGAATTCAATTTTTTCTCGATCTTGTAAGTCTCATGGTGGACCGCACCGCTCCGATGTGTTTCGAAATAGTTTATGATACTCGTGTCAATTGAATTGATTATCAGATGAGTACCGACGCACAAAGCGTTTCTGAGAAGCTCAGGAGCTCTGGTCTGTTACGTACACAAGGTCTAATAGGAGGCAGGTGGATTGACTCCTATGACAAGAAGACAATCAAGGTCTGCCTCTTACTCTCTCCCTCTCTTGATTTTGTATTGCTTTCTGTTGACATCTTCTAACTTCTTCTTCTTGACAGGTTAACAATCCAGCGACCGGTGGAATTGTTGCTGATGTTGCATGTATGGGAACAAAAGAGACCAATGACGCTATTGCTTCTTCTTACGAAGCATTTACATGTATGTCACCCTAGGCTTCTCCTCTTAATAATACCTATAACTGTTCTGTCTCTGCTCAGTGTTTGATGGTCGCTGAACTATGTGCTGGGGAGGGATAAAATACTTAATTTTCTGTAATTCTCTTACATGTTATCACATTCAGCTTGGAGCAGATTGACTGCTGGAGAGAGGAGTAAAGTTTTACGGAGATGGTACAAACTTTTATTCCCATAGCAATGCATACTCTTATACATATTGTATAGTGTGGGTGGGGATGTTGTAGGGTTATAAGGTCAGACTAAGATCACTATGCGGGAATGTTTTCCATGGATGTCAACTGCTCATGAAATTAGAATATGTAGAGATTCAAGGCTTTTTCAAGATATGGTATCTTGCTTGAAGCTTGCTTATATGGTATAATTTCAATGGGGTTTCGACTTTGTTTCTCCAAACACAGGTATGACCTCCTGATTGCACACAAGGAAGAACTTGGACAACTTATAACTTTGGAGCAAGGAAAACCGCTAAAGGAGGCCGTAGGAGAGGTAGATGATTTAGTTTGTAGTTGAGAACATTGAATGTGCTGTTTGGGCCTGTCTCAAGTGTTGCAATCGTTTCTTAAAAGCAATATATGATTCTGTAATTTAGTTTGCAGGTCGCGTATGGGGCAAGTTTTATTGAGTACTATGCCGAGGAGGCAAAACGTGTATATGGTGATATAATTCCTCCTAATTTGTCTGATCGCCGGTTATTAGTTCTAAAACAGGTTTGCCGATTCTTGCTTCTAAATTCTATATATGCAGCTTTTATTTGTGAGTGACACTATTCTGCACCCTTAGATTAACTTGGAAGTGNGACCTCCTTATTGCACACAAGGAAGAACTTGGACAACTTATAACTTTGGAGCAAGGAAAACCACTAAAGGAGGCCATAGGAGAGGTAGATGATTCAGTTTGTAGTTGAGAACATTGAATGTGCTGTTTGGGCTTGTCTCAAGTGTTGCAATCGTTTCTTAAAAGCGATATATGATTCTGTAATTTAGTTTGCAGGTCGCGTATGGGGCAAGTTTTATTGAGTACTATGCGGAGGAGGCAAAACGTGTATATGGTGATATAATTCCTCCTAATTTGTCTGATCGCCGGTTATTAGTTCTAAAACAGGTTTGCCGATTCTTGCTTCTAAATTCTATATATGCAGCTTTTATTTGTGAGTGACACTATTCTGCACCCTTAGCTTAACTTGGAAGTGTGTAAGTAGAGATGTTATTTGCCAGGCAATCTGGGCTTGGAAATCTGTGACTTTACTTTGCATTCCCTCCCCTCCCCCCCCCACCTTCACATTTTTTTTGAAATTGTCCAAGTTCTGTAGCAATGCTATATAAAATGAGAACTTGGAGAACCTTAATCTTGTTTTGCGAATTCCCTTTCATATGTGGAGATTCCTAATGTACTCCTTTTCCGTGTCATGTGGCTGTATTTATTATATCACATGTTTAGTATACGCCTCAATTGCTAGAATCTCTTGATTTTCTATGCAGCCTATTGGTGTTGTTGGCGCAATTACCCCTTGGAACTTTCCCTTAGCCATGATTACTCGGAAGGTCTTGCTAGTTTTACCATTTTATTTAATCTTATTCTAATATACTATCCCAGTACATTATGTAGAACTTTTTTTCATTAAGTTTATGTGGATGGTTGATGGTATTGCAGGTTGGCCCTGCTCTTGCTTCTGGATGCACGGTGGTTGTTAAACCATCTGAACTTACTCCCCTAACAGCTCTTGCTGCAGCTGAACTTGCACTTCAAGCTGGAGTTCCTCCGGTAATTTATATGTCTAATTAACCAGCTATCTGGTCTCCTCAAGTTTGATTTCCTAATGTCAGGGAGCTGACCTGATATTTTGTTAAGTTTGAAAATGTTGTCTTCCGTTTTAACATGTGATTTGATTTGACCTAGCGTTTCTATTTTTGTCAATGTGGCTCCTAATCTGATTTATGACCCGTTGATGTATGATTGTGTGGCTTGAAGGCTAGTTTTTAACAATGTGTCTTTTGTGCTATTGAACTGTCTGGCCAGACCATCTCTTTGGAATTTTCCTGTTTTTTGTATTTGTAACATTTCATGATTCATTTGAATGGTATTTTCAACAGGGTGCACTTAATGTAGTCATGGGAAATGCTCCTGAAATTGGGGATGCTTTACTTACAAGTCCACAGGTTTCTCTAATTATCTTTGTTGCTGTTATTTGTATATATATGCCATTAGTAGTGATTCATGGTAAGTTACCTTACCAATTGACTGGTTTGTTTCTCGTGCTACTTAGGTGAGGAAAATCACATTCACAGGATCAACAGCCGTTGGCAAGAAGTTGATGGCAGCTGCTGCACCTACTGTCAAGAAGGTATGCTTAAGCAAGGATATCATGCTATTTAAAAATATATTCTCCAGATCATATATCACTGGTACCTCTTCTTTTTTTCTTGTGTAGGTTTCTCTAGAACTTGGCGGCAACGCACCCTCCATAGTATTTGATGATGCAGACCTGGATGTAGCGGTAAAGGGAACGGTAAGTGTTGGTCATGCGTGTTAGACTGTTAGGGCATTGATTTCTATAAAAGATGCAAAATGTTGATCCATCTGGAAAAATTACTCGGAAATGACAATATCCTGGTTCTTTTCCATATGAGATATGTCTTACTTTTTATCTGGTTAATTACGTCCAGGCTCCACCTTTCCGAGCTCTATAGGGATTGCCAATACCATAAAATATTGTTTACCTATTTGATCTGTGATTGCAGCTTGCAGCAAAATTTAGGAATAGTGGTCAGACATGTGTTTGTGCGAACAGAGTACTTGTGCAAGATGGTAAGTATTGGGATACTCGACACACCCCTCCTGGATCTTGCATCCAGTATTAACATAACATGTTATATCTTTTCAACAGGTATCTATGATAAATTTGCTGAGGCCTTTTCTGAAGCGGTTCAAAAGTTAGAAGTAGGAGATGGCTTTAAGGAAGGGACAACTCAGGTAAGTCCTTTATCGATCTTATACTTCTGAGAATTTAGGCTATTTGCTATCAAATCCAGTCATCAGATCACACTATTGGTACCTCGTTTCTACGTTCTGTCAACTAGCA
>NC_025691.1:29671699-29677552 GCF_000633955.1 Camelina sativa | reverse complement strand
TTGATGGCACTAATGATAATAGTCTTACTTACTCGTCATGCTTAATAATTTCAGGTAGAGTCATTCGTACAAGATGCAGTTTCCAAGGTTTGTATTTTCTCATTTGCGTCCTTGCTATCCTTGATTTCTAAGTGAGGCAGTTCATATTTTCTATTTGTATGCCATTCATTAAGACACAATTCCTTTAATATGAACATTAGATGAAATATCTTATTTGTTGTTGTCTTCTTCTTACAGGGAGCAAAAATCCTTCTTGGCGGCAAAAGGCATAGTCTAGGGATGACTTTCTACGAGCCTACTGTTATCCGTGATGTTTCGAGTGACATGATTATGTCTAAGTAAGTACGTAAAGCTTCACATAATTGTAGTGTTATAGCTTTTTGTTTCTCTAAAGAATAAACTAGAAACATCTACTGTTCATCGCATTTTTGTGATCAAAAGAACTACATATGTTGCTTCTTATAGGGAGGAAATTTTTGGACCCGTAGCTCCCCTTATTCGGTTCAAAACAGAGGAGGACGCTATCAGACTCGCTAACGACACAATTGCAGGTTTGTCTTCATGTAACATTAGTAACCTTCTCCTTGTATATGTCCAGTCTTGGACTGACATAATAAGTGGGAATGTGTTGTGTGTGCAGGACTTGCTGCGTATATATTCACAAACAGTGTCCAAAGATCTTGGCGTGTATTTGAAGCACTTGAATACGGACTTGTAGGGGTAAACGAAGGACTCATATCAACAGAGGTAAGACCAGAAATGAAAGAACCACGGTTTCCTAATAATAGATAGACATTTGCTTACATCTTTTGATTTGCAGGTGGCTCCATTCGGGGGAGTGAAGCAGTCTGGTCTTGGAAGGGAAGGATCCAAGTATGGTATGGACGAATATCTTGAGGTAACTCAGAACACCCATTTATCTCTTATTGAACTACGCTTCAGTGGATCGAATTGGTCTTATATAATATTAGAAATCTCACATGAAGACGTAATAAAGTATGCAAGGCTAGCCTTATAGGTGGTTAGTTTTACATTTTCCGATTGCTCCCAAACTAGCACAGAGACTATCGATGAGAGTCTGTTTTTTTTAATCGTTTATTAGCATAAAGTTGTACAAATTACTTTTCGTATATTGAGTCTTGGCTCTTGGCTTTGACACAGATCAAATACGTATGCTTGGGAGATATGAATAGACACTGATTTGGTGTGTTAGAGAAAGCTTGGAAATTGTAAGTTCGTCTCCTCCACGGCTCCACTCATATCCTTGTACTAATAAAAGCTCAGCCCTTGGGTTTTTCTTTCTTGCTGTGGAACATAATAAGGATTTGAAGGATACTTGTTATGAAATAAAGGTTCAAATGTTTCACAGTTTCAGCATGGTTTTTAGATAATATTTTGGGGTTTCCATTTTATTTATCTTTGTTTTACGTGAAATATCTGTGTAATATTTTATTCGGACAACTTTTGCTTGCGATATATAAAAGCCAAAAAAAATAAAAAGGCGGTGTTGTTCTTTGCTTCAGTTATTACCAATTAGGCAATTCTTATAAGTCGATGTGTATTTGGGTTATTTTTCTTTTTAATTAGTATCTTGTCAAATTATACACTTAAATGTTTCATGTGCCAGCAGACAATGTTTAGGAGGACTATAACTTACAACAGTCAGTCGATATATAAAACTTAATGCCAGTTATTAAAATATTAATGAATTCAAAAAATAATTCGCTCGTTTATGTTTCAAAATAGCGATAGATTTACATGGCTCTTTGCCAAACTTGGGATTTTATTTTTCTTTATCGTTTAAAAAAAATTATGGGGAAAAGATAAGAAGGTTGGAAGGAATATATTCATTTCGAAGAAGAAATTCGAAAGCACCATAAAAAAAAGATGCTTGAAGTTCAAGCAACTGTGGCCTCTATTTTTTTATAAGCCGACTTACTTTATTGTCACTAAATTCATTTTCTTTCTTTCTTTCTTTTTCATAAGCTCTTAGTTTGCTTCAACAACAATTAGCTAAAAGTTAAACATTCGCTTTTACTTGGTTTAAATAAAAACAAACATTTTGCTTTCTTTTCATTTAAACACACAATAACATTTCGATTTTAATCATCACTAAAAACATATTAATCAAGTAAGATAAGAACTTAAATGACCTTAAGGCGGATGATTTGCTAATGCTATAATTTATCACCTCATATCACTATGAATAAATTTTTGTAAATAGTAGTGATAATGATTGCGAACAAAATATATATATATGGTGATAATAATTAGGAATAACATGTGTGTATCTTCAAAAAGGAGTAAGGGAAAAAGTCTAGTAAACTATGTAAATGTGGCTGGCCAAGATTTATACGGTTAGCATCTATCGCGGGAGTTCTATTTTCATTTTTTAATATTGTTGGCGCAATAAGAATCTATCTTTATTCATCAAAGAGGAGAAGAATTGATTCCAATTCTCATGCAATTTGAACTTTGATTTATTATTTTAAATACAAAAGCTAACACCATTTTCTTATTTTATCATAGTCAGAACTCAGAATTGTGTGCGATAATAAATTACTTTTATTATACAAATAATTCGTCTATATACAACATCCAAGATTTAACATTTGTGGCAAAGAAACACATACTGTTTTTAATTTACTCCAAGTAATTAATATCTGGAAAATGTATTACCATGTATAGCTGCACAAATCGTCAGTCCTACAAAAGCCAAAAAGGGTTATAGCCCCAGCAAGCTTTAACCAATAAACAAATAAAAATTAATGGAGAAAAGAAGGAAAAACATATGGTAAAAACTAAAAATAAAGAATAAAAGAGCTTTAATAAGTAGAAGAAGAGGTCCCCAACATTAACACTATCTTTACACATTGATGCATAATTCTCCACATACCCAATAGTCCGTGTATGCGTAATATTCTTCTGTTATTTTTCGTTTTATTTCCGTATTCATTGACAAATATCGAGCTACATTGCATGTTTTCCCTTCATACGTAAACCTATAATATATTTAATTTTCTGATTCATTTTAAAATTAATTCTAAGACAATATTCTCTTCTTTTGTGTGTGTGTGTGTGTGCATATCAACCTCAGCCATAATTCATTGACTTATTCTTATTCTATGTAAATATGCCATGGGACCTCCCACTCATATATATTAGGTTGACCCTTTTACATACTTGTATATATTTCACAAAATAAAAACCAAAAAAAAAAGAAATTTGTGCGATTAGCGAGTTATATGAATAATTGATGCAATTGAATTCAGGGATAATATCAAAAAAAGTTGCTTGCGTATATTAGTAGTGTCCGTACTCGATGAAAACGTTTTAGTGATCTCGTTTGCAGATGTAAACCACAATTTTTAATTAATCGATGAGAACGTTTTTATTTATAGAAATATATATATCCCATTCCCACCTAACGGTTTTGGGATTGCAGGCACCAGGAGCTATAATAAACTTGTTCCAAAATATACGGTCGACTAATTTAAAACGAAACTCATCATTGCTTGGAATTTGTATATTCAGCTCATAATTAACCAAAAAGGTTTACCCTACCATAAATGATAAACCCCCTAGTGCAATTTTTTTTTTCGTTAGATATTTCTATTATATTGCATGTTTGTGTCCAATTACGATATCTAACGATGTAGACATACTATATAAGTCTAGTATACGTACGACTATCCTCGTGGGGGTCTTAATTCGAATATGTGGACATTTAATATATCCACCGTCGAGAGTTTATATTTTCCTGTTAAGAAATTATGTAGAAGAGAAATGAAAGTAAAGCTAGCTAGAACATACGTAATTATATACTTATGGTTTTAAAAATACTTCAGAAATTAAAAAAAAAAAAAATACTTAGCTAGTTAGTAGATAGAAAAGACAACCAAAGATTCAAAAAAATACGATAGTGTAGATATTTATCTTTTATTCAGGTGAATTTTGATTATGATACACGTCAAAACATTATAATATTAATGTTTACATGAAAACAAAGAAAAAACTCTCCTAATTTCTAAGAAATAATACATATTTTACATAGCTTCCGATCCATACCCGTTCTTTATATGTGACAAACAAATTCCTAAGATCTTCACTGTTAAAGTTAATTTATTTCAGAAAAAATGATGTATTTGATTCATTGTTTTAAGATATTAATTTAAATATGAATAGTAATTTAATAATCTGGGACGACAGACATGAATTACTTCATGTAGACGTATACATAGTGCTTTTACACAGATTTTATAATAAAAATAATTCAAAGGTATTCAAGCTGAGAGGATAAAAAAAAAACAATTGAAAAAGATAGCGACAGTATCTTTTCACAAAGGAACGTCTGCGTACTACTAGTCTGAAACTTTAATTCTCTCTTCCATACTAACGATAAAACATATTTTAACTAAACCAGTTATTAATTTATAATTATTCAGAAAGAAAAAAAAAGACGGGAGAGAGAGAGAGAGAGGGAGAGAGAAAAAGCCGTCATCTGATCTCTTCAAAAACGCATCGTATTCTCTCACATTTTTGCATCACATTCGTTTCTTGAATCCCCTCTTCCAGAGAGAGAGAGAGAGAAAGAGAGTGAGAGAGAGGAAGAGAGAGAGAGAGAGAGAATGTTCCATGCTAAGAAACCTTCAAGTATGAATGGTTCATATGAGAACAGAGCTATGTGCGTTCAAGGCGATTCAGGCCTCGTCCTCACCACCGATCCTAAACCGCGTTTGCGTTGGACCGTCGAACTCCACGAGCGTTTCGTCGACGCCGTCGCTCAGCTCGGCGGCCCTGACAGTAAGCACACATATATTTCATCCATCCATTTAACCAAATTATATATATAGAAGTGTGTTTTTCAAAGTTTTTGATCATTTAATTTTTGTTTGCAGAAGCAACTCCAAAGACGATTATGAGAGTTATGGGTGTGAAGGGTCTTACTCTTTACCACCTAAAGAGCCATCTTCAGGTATGTACACAAATATTAATTAGGGTTTTTTTCTTCTTCCCTTGCTTTAAATTTTCTCTTCTCTTTATCTTTTCTATTCTTTTTCACTTAATATTATAATATAAGTATAACAACTTCGTATTTGGATCTATGGGTGCAGAAATTTAGGCTTGGAAAGCAGCCGCACAAGGAGTACGGAGATCACTCCACAAAGGAAGGTTCAAGAGGTGACCACTCCATCTTCCTTTCTCTATCAAATTAGGGTTTTCTTCTTCTAAGTTATCAATAATATATATATATATATATTATATGTCCTTTCATCCGTCTTCGTCTAAATTTTGTAATCTATCTTACGGTGTAGCTTCTGCCATGGATATTCAGCGCAACGTAGCTTCTTCTTCCGGCATGATGAGTCGCAACATGAATGAGTATGTGTTCATCAAATTTCGTTTATTTTCTCAACTGTCATTTTCTATATATAGACACATGAGCAACAACTCACACCAGGTTGATATTTGATCAGGATGCAAATGGAAGTGCAAAGAAGGTTGCACGAACAGCTAGAGGTAATTAATTAAGATATCTATATTCTATGATACCTCAACTCTTACAAAATCAATTTCTATTTATCGTTATAAATGTTGCATATTTATTTGTTTAGGTGCAGAGACATCTGCAACTGAGGATTGAAGCACAGGGAAAGTACATGCAATCTATATTGGAGAGAGCTTGCCAAACCCTAGCCGGTGAGAACATGGCAGCCGCCAACGCAGCAGCCGCCGTCGGAGGAGGATACAAAAGTAATTTAGGAAGTTCGAGTCTTTCAGCAGCGGTAGGCCCACCTCCTCATCCTCTTAGTTTCCCTCCGTTTCAAGACCTAAACATCTATGGGAACACAA
>NC_025691.1:29654852-29671331 GCF_000633955.1 Camelina sativa | reverse complement strand
GAGCAACAACTCACACCAGGTTGATATTTGATCAGGATGCAAATGGAAGTGCAAAGAAGGTTGCACGAACAGCTAGAGGTAATTAATTAACATATCTATATTCTGTGATACCTCAACTCTTACTAAGTCAATTTCTATATTCATCGTTATAAATGTTGCATTTTAATTTGTTTAATTAGGTGCAGAGACATCTACAACTGAGGATTGAAGCACAGGGAAAGTACATGCAATCTATATTGGAGAGAGCTTGCCAAACCCTAGCCGGTGAGAACATGGCAGCCGCCAACGCAGCAGCCGCCGTCGGAGGAGGATACAAAAGTAATTTAGGAAGTTCGAGTCTTTCAGCAGCGGTAGGCCCACCTCCTCATCCTCTTAGTTTCCCTCCGTTTCAAGACCTAAACATCTATGGGAACACAACCGACCAAGTCCTCGACCATCATAGCTTCCATCATCAAAACATAGAGAACCATTTCACGGCCAACAATGCTGCAGATACCAATATTTACTTGGGGAAGAAGCGACCTAACCCTAATTTTGGTAACGATGTAAGGAAAGGACTAATGATGTGGTCTGATCAAGATCACGATCTTGCCGCTAACCAACCGATCGATGATGAGCATCGAATTCAGATACAGATGGCTACACATGTCTCCACCGATTTGGATTCTTTGTCGGAGATCTACGAACGGAAATCAGGTCTATCAGGTGATGAAGGGAATAATGGTGGGAAATTACTGGAAAGGCCATCGCCTCGAAGATCACCATTGAGCCCTATGATGAACCCTAATGGTGGATTAATACAAGGAAGAAACTCTCCATTTGGCTGATACAATAATTAATTTTAATATATGTGATGCATGGGTACGTAAGAGAGATATATATTTTGTCATTGTGAGTTTGAAGTAGGGGTTTAGAGATGAGACAAAACAAACAAACAAAAAACAAAACTATAAACTTTGTTATGTTTATGGGATTAGTTTTGCTCGTGTTTTAATCTGTACGGGAACTATTTAGTATTGCTGTTCTTACAATATTTAGGGTCTATGTATTTTGTACTTATTTGTTACTTATTTATAGTCGTGTTTGATTATTGATCTTTAATTACATTATTGTTACTCACAGGGGTCAGCAGTACAATGGCCGAATAATTCTATGATTTTGTTATTCTTTTACCGCTCGTAAATTTTAATTACCTAAATTTGTATAGTTAACTATTTTCATATTCTATGTTTGATAGCATCTTTTTTTTGTTTTTTTTTTGCCTATCTTATTATAAATTAATAAGTAATTTTTATAATAAATCCGCAGTTTTATTTCGTATGTACATACTTGTACGATATTCATATTTGACAGTTTGCCAATTAGAGCTATGCCTATAAAATGTGAATGTACGTACCAAAATATATATCTACATACGGATATATGTTAAACCAGTATATATGTAGTATATTACGTACATATAAGATGCCTTGACTAGTGTAAAAATCTCATGCATGAACGTAACTGTTTATAGGACAAATAATGGACATTTATGGGTAAGAGATTGATCATGTTTCAAGGCAAGTACGATATTTTAAAGCTTTTGAAGGGCCCTTTGCTTTTTCATGAGTTAGTTATTTCTATCTCAAGTTAGTTTGTACTTGATGCCTTATATATGATTACGCTAGAATGGGATATCTGCATCGGGAAACTAAATTTTCAAATCAAACTTGGAAGAAAAAAAATAAAGTGTGTGGTAAAAAATTCATAAGTGAATAAGAAAAAGAAAGGACAGCGCAAGTTATATAATGATGATGATCCCCATCAAAGCAAAAGGTTTTTAGGGTTTTGGGAAAACCACATGCAAACAGCAAAAAAAGCTGTAAACTTTGATTCAAATGTATATATAGTCACTTGATTTTGTACGATACTATATATACATATATGTATGCATTTATAGCTGCATCAAAACTATATATACATGCAAGTGTAAGTAAGTGTGTATGTAGAGATTGATAGCTACAAGATCCTTTTCAAAAGAAAATAAAAGAAGTTGTCATAAGAGAAATTAACCGACACTGAGTATCTATCTTTCCTTCCGTATATGTCTTTGTTCTTTATTCTTTTATTTCTTTTCTGCTTCATATGACCACTAATTAATTAGGACATATATATATTTATATACAAAAAGAAATTTAATACACTAATTCATTATTCTTAATTGAATTCGCAGGAGCTTAATTATTTGAATTTGTATAAAGTACTTGTCTGTCATGCAGTGAGTTTATTTTAATTAAACAGCTAGCCTCTTGCATTTCTTTTATAAAAAAAAGAAAAAAAAAATCAGAAATTTTTTGCTTTGTTAACGACTGATTTAGTCATAACTTCGTAGAAAATTACGGCTTACCTATTTTATTGATCAACTTTGTTGGTTCGAGAGAGAGAGAGAGAAAATATAAAGATGATCCTGGTCATCACTGCAAGTTGGCAAGTAAAAGAGAAAGCTCTCTCAGTCTCTCTCACTCACTCTCACTCTCTCAAAAAGCTGAGAAAAACAAAAGGCAAAAAGAGGATTGAAGAAGAAGAAGAAGGAGAAGCATAGAGATATAAACGCACTCCCATGTATGCACTTCTCGAGGAAGCTTCTCTTCTCCTTTTACGTACGCCCCCACACAAATTCCCTCTAATTACGTTCCTCTGTTTTTTTCTTCTATTTTATTAATACTTAGATTTGAACCCATCTTTAATTCATCCCTTCATCCGAATTTTTTTATTTTACATTTCGTATATGTTTTATAAGATTTTATCTGTACTAATAGAAACATATTTATCTTACCCTCTAGTTGTTGTGGTCACATGATCCCTTTTGTCATTTCCGGTACGTTACATATATAGATTTAATTTCAGTGAGGCTAGGAGGAATGATATTAAAAGATCAATACCAATTACCAATATATAGAACATCAACTTCTGTCAATAAAATATATAAATAATAAATATCGTTTGATTCATTTTTTTAAGAATAAAATAAGATATAACTAAAATTAATTACTAGTTAGGGATACAATAGAAATATCATATACTCTAATGAATTAGTAGTAGAATGTTATAAAAAGAAAGATAAGGAATTAGTAGTAGTTATGGTTCAATAATCAATGTCTTTGTGAAGATGCATGCATTAAAGTGGATCTGAAATGACGATAATGATGCAGGTTTGGTGAATATTCATTCATTCACAATAAAATCACACCTACCACAAGTTAATTATTATAACTATTCTGTGCTTTAATATATTTATATCCCATCTGAACATCTCATTCTGTTATCTTTTTTTTTTTGTCTCGCATTTCACATGCATAAACGTGCATGTGATCGTAGCTTTACTTGTATATCATTATTTTAAAATAGGCTAATAATAAAGTTAATGTTTGTACACATATCATATGGTAATTATTATGGTTGTTAAGCAAACTAAAGTACGTATAATAAATAAATAAAAGTAATAAAGGTAACGGTCTTGGATGGTCTATGCACATTCTTCCATACAAATCCTCTGTAGGCACCTCATTACGACCTCGACCTTGGATTCCATTATCCTCCCTTACTTCTTCTGTTTTTCAAAAAAAAAAAGAAGAAGAAGAAGAAGATAATATACTTCTTTTTGATATTCTATATCTTTGAAAATGATACTTTATTTTTGGTATGTGTTGATGTAGAATGCTCTCTTAACAAAGTACATTCCCCAAGAATCTTTTTTTTGTCGTCCTTTCTTTCTCTAGTATAATTTTCCATTAGTTGTAAGTTTTAACCTATTTCCCAACAAAGTTTCATATACTATTTATACATTTTTATTAGGGAAAGAAAGAAAGAAAAACCCAAGCATTAATATTTATTACCTTTCGAAGAAAACAACACAATTAAAAAAAAAAACAGGAAAAAGCCCATATTTGCATCGATTCGTCTACGCTGAAGAATGACACTAACTTATGACGCTCACACACCCATTAGAAGACTGGGCTTCTAATAATATAATGCCCATTAGAAAGATAAGTCCATTAAGAATGTTTATATATTCTCCCTCGTTCGCATTTCCAAGTCAGCCCATATATATTGCTGGATTTTCTTTAACGCATACAGTAAGAAATAAATTAGTCTCTGTCAATTTACCCAATCATTGGGTGAATTGTCTTTTTGCAGGTCAGTCAGTAGGCAGGAATCAAAAGAATGAGAAATCATCTACAAGTCATTTTGTGTTTACTTTGCGGATTCCAGGTGTTAATTAGGTAAGTAATTAATGTCTTTGCCATCTGGAATTGGTTCTTGCCTTGAAGACTTTCTTTCTTACCTTTTATCAACACATCTGTCCTCTATCAGAGAACTGAACTACAGGTGCAAGGTGTTCTCAACCTAATCGATCTTGCTGGAAGCGAGAGGCTATCAGAGAGTGGGGGAACCGGAAAGCAACTGAAGGAGACACATGTTTCTTGTTGTTTCAAACATAGTCTTTCCAAGCTATTGGCTTCAACATTATATTTCTTGTAGACCGTGAATGAATTCCACACTAGAATGATAAAATTTCACTATGGTATTTAGCCATTGAAGCACCGTGGAAATTAGTAAAACATTTGTTCCTCTAAGAGAGAAAAAACAAAAATCCAACAACTTGTTGAACCCGATTCTTTTTTTCTCCAACATATGGAATCGACCTCTTCACCAGAAGTAAGGAGGTGATGTTCTCGATTTCCACTGATTAACCTGGGAGCATCCGTAAGAAGAATCCATAAACATTAAGCCTCGCCTCGCCTGGAACCCATTAAAAAAAAGTCTACAGAAAACCCTTTTAATATATGTACATGTACTACTAGGCACTAGGACACCATAAATTCCCCAGAATCACAACATTCATTCCAAGTTTCCAACCAAATTCTCTTAATGCCAAGACATCTGATGCCGCGCTTACCATCAACAACGCTAACACACATACACCATGACCAACACTAACAACTAGTGTGGAAGAACCAACAAAAAAATCTACAGAGCTTCAACCATTCTGGCCAACTAATCCCCCGAGACCATTTAATAGAAAAGTGACAAAACTCAAAAGAACATTCAACTTAACCTTGTCTTGCTGGAAATATAGACCAACAGTGGGCAGCATAAGACAATGCAACAAAAAGTCAACAGCGTCAGATCAAAGAAAAAAAAGATGTCCTTGTAAAATCAGAAACAAGGAAGAGAGGATGGGAAACCGTCAATTGAGACGTGAGGCAACCCTGAGGAGGTGGAAGCTCAGTTTTCTTGAATACCCAGTAAAATATAACAATGTGAAGTAACTCAAAAACAGTGACACAACAATCACAAGCCAAAGAAACCTAAGAATCAAACCACATAAGAATAGTAGCTCATACCCTGAATCCACCAGAGATGAAAGCTCTAAGTTTCATCCCTATTGGGACAACCACGCAGAAGCTTGAAACTTTTAGTTTATGCTTCCTCGGCAATCTACACTAGAAGTAACAAACATAGAAAACCACCTCACAAACTCATGATGTAAAGATACAGGGGAGTGTAGGCAAGCAGGACGAATCAGAACCTCCACTATGTAACATCCAAACTCCTATGCAAAATACTGACTTCATCTCCAGCAGAAGTGATTAGCATTAAACATAGAATATGCAGACTACGAAATCAGAAAGGCATAAACAGATACGGGGAAGGAAAACAGATCACATAACGAAAACAGAAAAGACAAAAAAACACAACATGTATCTATATAAAAGGAGAATTCTTCCTTTGCGCCCATATTAACATACCTATATTGAAGGGAAGTAATTCATATAAAGAGAATCTACAATCACAAGCATATGTAATTAGGATTATAAAAAATAAACTAGGAATAGATGCAGCACACCAAAATGGATATAGAAATAAGAGACCAAGTAGTATACTGAAATATCTATGATAAAGACTTAGTAGAAGATCAGGCCTAAGAAAAAATGCGTGCATAGATAGGAAGATGAGAAACATTATTGTTGACGGGAAACATCCAATGAAAAGTACCAATCATGTGAAACTCAATAAGGGAAACACACTTCAAAATCCAGAAAGGATGAATCAACAGATTGCAGAACATCCAAGCAGCTTTCTGCATAAGAGTAGCTCAGACTTGAACAGCCCTAAAAGACTTGAAGATGCTCAATACCGAAACTATTTTGGTAAACATAACCATCATGAAAAGAACAAAAAAATACTTACAAACCCATTTAAAAGGAACTTATGATCATCTCTCATCTGACTACGAGTAGACTGCAAAGATTGGAGTATAGTGATTGATGAAAAAAATCCTGGAAAACAGAATAAACGTACATAGCAGAAATAATAACAAAAAGGAAACGTATACCAAATGAGATCAGTCCTTGAGGCAACCAGTGAGCAACTCAAGCCTCTTGAATACCCAATAAACTATAACAATCAGATGTAAATCACAAAATAGAATGAGGTGTAACAACCACACGGCATAGATACCCAAGAATCAAACTACAGGAAAAAAGTAGCTCATGAAACCTGAATCAACCAATGATGGAAGCTCCAAGTTGTAGACTTGATTAACAAAACTCCCGATGCACAAATACATGGAAACCTAAGCAAACAGGTCAAAACAAAACCTCTAATTTCATCATCCAAGAATATGAATTCATATAGAAAGAGAAAACACCATGCCAAGCAGAAGTGATAAGCCTATAAACCATATAAAAAAAAGCAGATCATAAAATCAGAAAGATAAGGGGGAGAAAAACTAGTCAATTCTCCAAGGAAAAGGGAAGAAACCTCCAAGGAGGTTACAAAGAAGACTGTAGATTAAAAGCCATCCTTCGCAAAAAATAATTCAAAATAGAACTAGCCTCCTCTATATCCTCACCATACCTAGAAGGGGAGAACTTCACAGAAATGCCAACATCACTAGGAAGATCAACAACATTACCTGAAACATCTAATAACAAGCCAAATCATGTTGAAAACTCCCCGATGGCCCAGTTCAAAATTCAGGAAGCCAAGACATAAGAACAAATACTAGGCAAAAGGACAACATTTACAAAGTTCAATACAAATACTACATAAAAGGACAAAGCATAAGAACAAACCTGTTTAGGAGAAATTTATGATCTCTTTCATGTGTACACAGAAGAAAAACAAGAACTGAGAGTGAAGTAATTGGTGAAGAAAATCTGGGAAACACAGACACAGAGGAACAATCATACCTCACCAACAAATAGTCAATATATCAAATAAAACAATGTATAGATGCGAAGTAACCAGAAACACTGAATTATACACAAGCGATCCTTCCCTCCCAATATGCTTTGAACCTAGTTTCTACAATCTAAATCGAAAATTACTCAAAAAATTAGGAAACAAAAACATCTAATATGGAAATTAAAAACCCTAAACATACAACAAAGGGAGTAACAGGAAACCACGAGATCAAAGACATCTTTCAATATAAACCGAGCAGAATAGAACTAGCCTCCTCAATATAGACCTATAAAGAAAGGTAGCACTTTACATAAAACCACCGTAACAAGCATGTGAGAGTAGGATCAGAGACAGACACTTACAATAGATGTAGCATGAAAGATAACACCAACAAAGATAAAGACAAAAACAAAGCAGAGCTATGTTACGAACAACATATAGAAAGTATACCAACAAAAGCAAGAGAATCTGGAAAACATAATAAGACACAGGAGATCAAATCATTCGTCACCAACAATAGCGATCATTAGGGAA
The DNA here is from genome assembly GCF_000633955.1 of Camelina sativa. Taxonomy (NCBI): domain Eukaryota; kingdom Viridiplantae; phylum Streptophyta; class Magnoliopsida; order Brassicales; family Brassicaceae; genus Camelina; species Camelina sativa. The sequence continues at coordinate 29,663,564 of NC_025691.1, read as the reverse complement.
AAAAAAGAAGAATAAGATGTAAAACGAGATATCAGAAGAAACCTGCCTAAACAGATGATGATAAACGAGAAGATAAGATTCAACAGAGCAGTCCCAGTGCCTCGACTCGACGACGATCTGCATCAAACAGAGATAGAGAGAGAGAGAGATAAGTTTCGATTATATACAAAAGGGAAAGAGGAACGCAAACCTGAATAAACCACCTTGTGCATCAGGGGAGCTCAGACTTAGCAGACTCCCTTTGGAATTTCTCAGCAGCTCTACATCTACATATCCTTCAGTCACAAGAAAATTCATCACCACAGTGTTCATATCATCAACTACTGTCATCTTTAAAATAAAATAACGTTTAGTAATATCAAGTGGTGAAACTGTTCACTTGAGTCTTACTCTAAAGTCTAAACATGGAGCGAGCCCAGATTTGTAAACACAAAACACACCTGATTCAACTTCCAGTTTTATCGCTGCAGTGGTGGCAGAACCCATTGTCTCACAAGTAGATAGCCTCCGCACCTGCACATCAACTTTTTGTCATGCTATATAGTAGAAAGGATAAACGAATCAAATATTGATCCCTCCCATAAAAGAAGAAAGATTGAGAGAGATTGTATAACAACCATACCAAAGCCTTATCTGCCATCATTTTCCTTACTGAATAGGCAAGGCTGAAACAAAACAAAATAGAAGAAAAATAACATATTATCAGCAAAGAGAAGAAAACTTTTCAATATGAAAATACCACACGAAAGTAGCGAAAGGGTCGGGTATAGCCAAGATAGGAAACACATACGTTAACAGCCAATGGAAGACCCTCAGGAACTGCCACTTCGACAATTGTAACCTGCAGCAATAGCCAAGTATTAGTATTTTTAGAAAATTAAAGATTTTTACTGCCAGCTCCGTATCAGACTAAGATGTTTAACTAGGACAGATACCGCTACGGTAACAACTTTGATCACATTGACATCAACTACATGACCAGTTTTTGTCTTTCCTTTAACAAATTGACGACCTCCACCTACATCTTTAGTGTGACCGGTGAAATATCTGAAACAAAACGGACAACGTACAGAGATTTTTGCATCATGTCAGGTAGGATTGTTCTCACGAATTGATGACGATATGGCTGAGTTCCAAAATAATAACCAGTAAAGATCCATACCGAGTCGGAAGAATCACTAGCACAGTAGCAGCGAATGCCAAGTCAATGGAACCAATAAAGGTAGCTACCCCAATTAAGCGCACCTGGTTCAAAAGTCAAAGATTAGCTTAATAGTTTAAATTAAATGATTGTATTAGCAATGTTCTAAAAAAATGACCTGCAAGGGAGTTTCTTCACCATTGTCTTCAGAAATTCAGGCTATCAGCAATCCCCAAGTCATTGACTCCAAGTCTCCAACATCAGTAACCTTGCAATAAGAAAAGAGCATACATATAACAGCTATCTCCTGAGATATCAGTTCTACTATGGACCAAGGAAAAAAATAGTGAGAAATCCTACCAGTATAACACCATTTCCATCTGCCAAGGGTCTTCTTTGTTAACCTAGCAAGAAAAGGGAAATCGACTGTTAGGGGAGTTATAACAAAGCGGAACGAGAAAGTCAACAATTTCACCATGATAGGAAACAAGAAACACACACGATTTTGTTCTCTCCAGTCATCCTCCCAAGTATTAGCACTCCATCTGCAGGAACCTAAAGATAAATATTAATCTCGATTAGACACCTACTTGGTAGTATATATGGACAAAACCAAAATGAAAAGGAGAGGATAGATCACCCACCTGATTCCGAAAGAAACCATCAAAGTGAGATCATGGCAAGAATCCGAAAGAAACCTCTGTGATGAAAAACAAAGAAAAACCAACACACCATATGAGACTGCGAGCAGGGAAAACCTAAGCAACACAGAATAAATAACAAATCTTCATACCAGAAACCATGTCTTGCGCTTTAGCAAATCATCATCATTATCTCCACTGATGCCTTTCTCTGGTAGTCCTAAGCAAATATGACAATCCTTGAGGCTGATGCAACAACAAAAACACGCATACCAAATTTAGCTAGGGACAAGAGATAAAGAATAACCAGACATACATAATACGCACGCCTCATGACTGTAACTTACCCCCTCCATATTGTGATCCTATGAAAACAATATGACAAGCTGTTCAGGAGTAATTCCAAAATCTCCTCAGCCAGACGTTGTTGGGTTCTCACCAACCTGAGAGAAAAAAAAAGAAAAAAAACCTGCATCAAAGAGAGAGAAGATATCGCTGGTTAGAAAGACCAATAAAAAAAAAATCCAACAGAGGAAAGGATCAATCAAACCATCACCGAAATATCTTAGTACCCTCCTCCTCAATCAAAAATCGATCAATAGTATTATCCTTCCACAATCTGGATTAACATGAATAGAAAAGTGAAAAATCAGAAGCGAATAAGAAGTTCGGATCAATAATTCGATATAGAAATCAAACCCTAGAAGAAGGTGAAATTGCAGAATCGAAAGAGATGATCTGATAATGATTCGCTTCCAAAAACATCTGCAAGACAGAAGAAGAAACGTAAGTAAGGTAACAAAAACCAGAGGAAGAACACATAAGAATCGTAAGTAAGAAAACAAAAATTAGAGGAAAAAGAAGACCCCTGAAGAAGAAGTAGCGTAAAGACAGAACAGAGAGAACACAACAATCCATCAAAGCCACCACCGAGTGCTCAAAGGATCGATCCACATAAAAAAAAAGAGCATACATATAACAGCTATCTCCTGAGATATCAGTTCTACTATGGAACAAGAACAAAATAGTGAGAAATCCTACCAACATAACACCATTTCCATATGCCACTTTACAGCCAGAAAATACGAATGGGTCCTTGTTAGATAGTCTTTGTTAACCTAGCAAGAAAAGGGATGTCAGACTGTTAGGGGAGTTATACCAAAGTCGAGAAAGTCAACAATTTCACTATGATAGGAAACAAGAAAACAAACCATTTTGCTCTCTCCAGTCATGCAAATATTAGCACTCAATCCGCAGGAACCTAGAGATAAATATTAATTTCGATTAGACACATGATATTATATATGGACAAAAACATAATGAAAAGGAGAGAATGGATCACCCACCTGATTGCCAATGTCGAGAGGTATGACATAACCCACCACAATGTTATAGATTGAGATTTTCACTCGTCTTCCACCTCTTGTCACCTGTGCAGCAATCAACACAGGTTTAATGTGTGTGACAAAGGATGGAACAAGAAAAAGAGTGTTGAGGGAGAAAAAACTTACATTGGTGCAAATATATACCTCCAGATGTATGTTCTCTATTCATCATTCAGGTTATGAGGCTGGAGAGGCTGTTTGGAGTCACTGAGAGCTGCAGAAGAGAAGAAAGCATCAGAACAACACTAAGAGAAATGATCAAATTTCACATATAAAGTGAAACAAGTTAAAATTACCTGTGACAAGAATCACTGCAAAGGCAATGCCCCCTCCATCATACCATCCTTCTTTGATACCCTGTGGATATTTGTTTCCAAATAGGCAAATATTATGTAAGACAAAGGTTAAATTGCAGTTGACATTACACTTGTGAAAGTGGAAAGAGCCAGATTCTAATTAATTACATACCTCTGTATTTTATCCCAAGTGCTAAAGACGCTACTGCAGAAACCCTTTCCCTTTCGTGGGAGGATGGGTGTTTGAACCATAAATGGTGTTGCGCTTTAAGCAAGTCGTCATCATGTCCACCGAAACCTTTCTCAGGTAGTCTTGAGAAAAATTGACAATCCTTGAGCCTGATGCAACAAAACCGATTGTGGCTCCAATCAAAATATCTAATCCTGTCAATACAAAAAGTATTGCATCAAGATTCAATTTTTCCAAAAACTCATCATCAATGAACATAAAAGAAACAAGAACGGACTCATAAGAATCTAAATTACCATAACTACGTCGTCTTCTTCAAGCTGATTAACAAAAAGTATTCACCGAGAATATTAAATCAAACACACCAACAAAACAGAGGTCAGAAAAACTCAAAAAACAAGAATCATAAAAAGGATACTTTTGGTTGGTCCAGACTCCCTTTGGAATTTCTCAGTAGCTTCTACACTCCAAGAACCTGCGAGACGAAGAAACTTACTTGGAGAATAAAACAAATATCAGAGACGTGTTAAGAGGAAGAAGATGTATCCCAAAGAAGACAAAACGATCCATCGAAACCATCACCGAGCGATCATGAAAGCATAATAGATAAAAAAAACAAAGAAGAGACGTAACAGAGAGAAACAACAACAATCCATGGAAACAATCACCGAGTGATCGATCAGTCAAACCATCACCTTCGATAGATCTCCTCAATCACCGATCGATCATAGATAGTATCCTCCACAATCTAAAACAATAATAAAACGACAAGTGAATAACATGAATAGAAAAGTGAAAATTCTCAGAAGCGAATACTAAGTTCAGATCAAACCTGACGAGAAGACAAAACCAATTTAGAAAATCAAACCCTAGAAATTTCAGAGTCGAAAGCGATAATTAGGTCATAATACGCTTCCAAAAACACCTGCTAAGAAGACAGAAGAAACGTGTAAGTAAGGAAAAAAAAAAACAGGGACTGAAGACACTGATGCAATTTTAGAAACCAAACCCTAGAAAAAAAAAGAAAAATCAATTACCAATGAGAACCCAGAAGTAGGAACGACGATGATCGATTCAGAAAATCTCAAAGACGCACGCGTTTAGAAGAATTATCACCCCTTCACTAGCTAACGCGTTAGCACTTCGCAGAGGGAAACAACAAAGAAGAGAAGTAGATGTGGCTAGGTGACGATAAAGAAAGAGTAGGGGTCAGTATTTATAGATAAGGTTTTAGAAGAAATTGACGGTCATGATTTGATCTTATGTGAGATTTCAATGGTTTAGATTAAACTTCAGCTTTTCCTTTTCCTATTTCCTATTTTCAATTTGAGAGTCCGGCTTCTAATTTCCTTTTTGCTACTATCTTAGATTGTTTTTCCCTCTTTTCTCCACTATATATTTTAAAAATGTTTTCGCCTGAATATTTTCACACACTCCCCTAATTCTTACCAAAATTTGTATTAATATTCTTTTGCTATTTTTTGGCAGGCCCAAAAAAAAAAAATCTTTTGCTATTTTTTTAATTACTTGTTCACCAGGACCAGGCCCAGGCCCAACTAGAAATATCAAAATGTTTTTGGGCCTGAATTATGTCACCCACACTGAATCTTTAATAAAAAAAGAGTTCGATAAACAAAAGATTAAGGGATTCTCCACATTTTAAGTGATTTGTGTGAAATTTATAAATTCTATGTTATTTAATCATGGATTTTAAAAAATCTATTAAAATCCACTGTTATTGAACTGATAATTTAAAAATCTACTTTAAAATCCATTAAAATCCATTGTTATTGAACTGATGATTTAAAAATCTACTTTAAAATCCACTGTTATTCAAAACAGTTTTGTGGATTAGGATTTTAATAATTATTAGGATTCTGGAGGATTTGTTTAGTTAAAAATATAGAAATCCAAATCTCATGGTTTTAGGTTGGATTTGAAAGAATTTTACAGAAAATCATATGAACTTCTCTAAAATCTATCAAAATTCTAAATTTCCTAAATCCCATCAAATTCTCCAAAATCATGGTTTGAATACACTCCCTAAGCCAAATTACAATATTATTCCTTTTTCTTCTTTTTTTTTTTTTTTGTAAATATGGTTGATTTGGTTACTTTAGTAGTCAGATTAGTGTGTGATTGAACAGCGATACAAAGAAAAGAAAAATGCACATGGATTGATTTTCCCAATTCGGTAATTATACACCTCTTCTCAATACAATTCTCTAGAAATGTAAAGAACAACCAAAAAAAGGTAGAATAATTTTGAAAGAAGTACAAATAAGTCTTTTTTTTTTTCTGGTCACCTCTTCTCAATACAATTCTCTAGAAATGTAAAGAACAACCAAAAAAAGGTAGAATAATTTTGAAAGAAGTACAAATAAGTCTTTTTTTTTTCTGGTCACACAGTACAGTAGTACATACAATAAGTCATTATCTTTTCTTTTTACATCACAGAAACACATGGATTTTTGTTAAACCAATATTAGACTTCGTCATTATCTTACAAAGTTACAAGTTACAAACCCAAATTACAACAAAAAAAAAACCATGGATTTTTAGATATATTTTTTTAATAAAACAAAACATGTACATACATATACCATCACCAACTAACCCACCAATATTAAGTAAGTCCAAAATAATAATTATCGCGAATTAACATTACTGTTAATATTATTATTATTATAATTAGTATCTTCAAAAATATCGGCGGGAGGAATAAAGGAGTCCAACGAAAGACCCGGCACATCGAAAACGACGTCGTCTATCCTCCAAATCTCCTCCATCCTCGTCCTGCTATACTGCAACGACGTCTCTCCGAATCGGAACACCGTCGCCACGGCGCGTCCGCAATGCGCGATAGCTACTCCGTCGACGTCACGGTAATCCCCGATGCTAGTTCCGATTGTCGTCTCCCAGTAAACCGCCTCGTCCTCAGGCGAGATCGTGATAACCCTAGTCAGATGCGAGTCCTCTAAATACACCAAGAGACCGCTCTTTTGGCAGAAGTATCCGTACAGTGCGTGGCGTATAACTTCCGCCGGAGCTCCGGCGTCGTTCCGTTCAATCAACGAGTCACGATCCGCGGAGACTTTGAGGACGAAACAGTCATCATCGCCGATTCTTCGCTCGCCTAAGCATTGGGCCTTTGCGAATAGGCTTGCTGTGGTTTTTGGGTCCAAGCCCTGTAGCCCATCACAAAAGCAAACGTGTTTATTAGTAAAACTTAAATTAATATTCATAATAATTTATACTATTACTACTACTAATTAAAAATATATATATTCAAGAAAATTGTGTCCGGCAAATATTCGTTGGTGTCTGAACGACAAGAACAATAAAGCAAAAGATTTAAAAGAAAAAAAAAAAGATAAAGCGAAAGACAAACTTTGATAATCCCAAGAAGTTCCCCCCACTTTGAATGTAAGATCGTATTCATGATGAAGCATATTCATTACATACGGTTTCATTCATACTAGTATTAGTATTACTATAATATTTTCACTACAATTTAGTTTCACCATCTTTTTATAATACTATTAGAAATATAAATATAACCCCCCCAAACAATAATAATCTAGGACAAAAACCTCATACCTTACTAAATAAGTAAAATTTCAACATTAGCAACACATTTCGTAAATAGTAAGTACGGATTAATCTTAAAGAGTTAAAGAACAAGAAACCAAATCTAACGACTCAGGAAACAGATGACGTCACGTGACAGGAAAGGAGAGACCACGTGCGGTGGTGGGAGAGTCAAGAGTGGTGGGTAAATGGAATGAGGGGTTTGGTTTGATTTTGAAGTTTCAAGAGAAAGCAAGAGAAAAGAGGAGACAGCTTCTCCATCACTTGTCAGGTTAGTATATTTTTAATTTCTTTTTCTCATTAGCTTTGGTTTCTTATTGGACAGCGACCACTCTTTTTCCTTCCACGTCCTTATCTCTCGGACAATCTCGTTACGTCATCTTTCTCCTTTTGCCAAGCATTATGCAATTATTTGCTTCTAAATCCTAGTTTAATTGTTTTTTTTTTTCTGAAACTAAAGTTAGGTTTTGTGGTATTTTAAAATATGAAATTATTACCTGGATTAGGCGTCGAAGTGGACGTTGAGGGCCTTTAGCTGCGTGAGTGCCGAGCCATGGCGTATGGCGCCAAACGGTTTTACCGTCTGACCCGGAGATGAGTTTAGTACCACCGAGAACAAGCTCGAGAGACCACATTCCAGGTTGCATCTGCCACAATACAAAGCAACCACTATCTCCGCTCCGACCGCTTCCACCGCCGCCTAGTGTCTTCACGCTTTTTCCGGCGGCGATCTCCGTCTCACAGCAACTCATTTTCATTGTCCCCGTCGCGTACATGTTCTTGGCCGCCTTCGCTTTCTTTAGACATCCCGTCGCCGCCAAGTATTGTTGTATTATATAATGCGCCGTCGACGTCTCCTGTATTTTATTTGTATGTATAACTAATTAACAATCTTAATGATATATATATACCTAACATTATACTAAGTACTTTGTAGTTTGCATAATCAAATGGGGAAAAAATAATATTGGTTACCGTGATGTTTTAAGAGTTTATCATGGTTATTTCATATAATTTTTGGCCCCAAAATAACATTATTGAACCTTTGAACATTTTTTTCAACCAATCTTATCTCAAAGGACAACTATTCAAACGACTTTTTCTCCAATTCAAAGAATTAACCGACCGTATGAGATTTCCACTCAACTATATATACTTGTTCTATTAGCTTTTTTAGATTGTGTTATATATTTAAAGAAAAATATTTGATTAAGAAACACAAATAAAAGCTGTGCATTGTAAATAAATAGAAACATAAACCAAAAGATAGATTAAATAGTAATACACTCACAAATGGGACATTCTTGATTTGGAAAGAACCAAGAAGAGGATCATCGGAAAATAGGTCGGAGACGAGAACGGATATTGGAGCAAGAGGACAACCCAAGACCCCGAGCAAGAGCCTCAAGTCTTGTCCCTTGGCCGGGACGTCATAACTGTTGCAAAGTGGTTGGACCGAAGGAGATGA
>NC_025691.1:29653459-29654388 GCF_000633955.1 Camelina sativa | reverse complement strand
TTTTTTTTTTTTTTTTGGAATATCTAATAGAATGGTTTTGTAATGGAAAGAGATTATTGGCATATTTGTATATATATAGAGATGTATATGTGTGTAGAGAGAGACAAAAGGGACATTTTATCAGTATAGCGGTCCCAGAAGTTTAATATTATAATTTTAAATTCATGGAAAGAAGCTTATAATTAGTCGAAATTAAATATTGACAATAAACAAAACTTAATTTGGATTTTAAGGTTACTTGAACAATTCAGTTAACTAATGGAATCTATTACTAAATGTTACTACACATCTAATAGACCGTGTAATTATTCTACGATTCCGCGTTATGAGAAAGTTTGTTTAGATATATATATTCACCATTCAGTTGTATACGTGACAAAAATTATATATATATATATATATTCACCATTCATATGATTTTGTTTTGTCAGTTAACTATAGACTGTAGTTTAATTTAGTAAATCTAAAGACTATCATATGGTTTTATTTTGTCGTATGAATAATCAAGAGTTATGTTACAAATGCTTTTCCTTCTATCTTTTTTCGGCAAAAATGTTGTCTATCTATCTTGAAGAGACAATGTATCTATTATTAGTCATACGTGGAAAGGAAATGTGGAACAACGACTAGCTAATAGCATGGAATGAAATCCGAGTCATGTGAATAGATCCGATCCGTGCAGTTTCTTTTTGTACATTATGGGCTCTCCTTTTGAGTCTTCGATCACACACTTTTTTGGTCCTTTAAATTTGAATATCATATTAACTCGATTACCATATGATCTTTGTCTTGTCTTTTGAGGATATCTATGCTAATCAGTTTAAATTTAGTTGTAATTACGATCTCTAGGTATGATCTTTCTTGGAAAATGACACTACAACCAGTGATATTACTGTCGATTAATGAATTTTTAATACTGTTGTAGTTTT
>NC_025691.1:29650779-29652775 GCF_000633955.1 Camelina sativa | reverse complement strand
TAGTCATACGTGGAAAGGAAATGTGGAACAACGACTAGCTAATAGCATGGAATGAAATCCGAGTCATGTGAATAGATCCGATCCGTGCAGTTTCTTTTTGTACATTATGGGCTCTCCTTTTGAGTCTTCGATCACACACTTTTTTGGTCCTTTAAATTTGAATATCATATTAACTCGATTACCATATGATCTTTGTCTTGTCTTTTGAGGATATCTATGCTAATCAGTTTAAATTTAGTTGTAATTACGATCTCTAGGTATGATCTTTCTTGGAAAATGACACTACAACCAGTGATATTACTGTCGATTAATGAATTTTTAATACTGTTGTAGTTTTATTTTTGTCAAATAAGATGTTGTGTCTTTTAATAAAGGCCCCATTACAAAAGATTATATTAAATACAGTTTTTATCTTTTGTTTTAAGTCTTTATCCCCCTTTTATTCTCTGGATGTCTTTGGGATTCGAACTCTTCAATCGTTCAATTCGTCGCGAGAAACCAAAATATTGACCACAAAATTTCCCTATATCTCATATAAATTTGGATTCATAAATTTATGCATACAATTATATAAGATTATTTGTTATATTGATTAACAAATTTATACACATATAAAAAATAACTACATAACCCTAATATATATAAAGATGTATAATAAGCAGAATTCACTGTGCTCTAATATGCATTTTATTTTGTTTCAATTATTGGATATGTATATAATCATTATAACAATACATATATGCATATTCAACACAAGGTGGCAAGTCACTAGTGAGAATGGTGGCGGTAGATGTAGATATCTAAATCTTATAAGCCAAGCTTATAATAACACTATTCAATTTGATAGTCACCTTGCTTTATTCTTTGTATACTTAAAAAAATAAAATTACATAATTTCTTGGCGAGATGTTAAGACGCAAGTAGTCATGTCTCACCCATGCTCTGCAACAAGTGGAAACACAACGTACCTGTCGACGTGGGACACACGTGCGAGGTATAACAAACCGGGCTTTAAAATTTGAGTCTGAGCTAACCTAATACTGGGCTTTACTTGAGAGCCCACTATTAATTTCTAAGCAGAAGTGTACTTACATCAGCAAATATGTATTTTATTCATATAGTGCTTCAATTATTGGCTAATTTAATACTTAAAGGTGAAAGGGCCACAAAGATACAAATCTTAAACAGTTGTTCGAAAAGACAAAATAAAATACAAATCTCAATCACTGATCAGTAGAGATCGCACCTCTTGACCACACATTAAATGCGAGATGTTGATTTTCAGATTATATATGTGTCAAGTACCACAGTTGATTGTTTTAATCTTTGATGTAATAATTCTCACGACCTCAACAAGATCGATTGAAGTAAGCAACTATGGCGGATTCGTCAGCACCATTGTTGACACACCTTGAAGAAGATGAAGACACTTCGTCGCCTCTGACTTTCGACAAGATCCTTGAAAATAGCTTGTCTGATTTCGGATTCTCGCAGTTCTTACAGATAGTTCTTGTTGNGTGTGATACAATGGAAGCACAAGAGCAGAGAGACCAAGCCTTGAAGACTAGCCATAGTTGCTGAAAACAGAGTTTCAGAAACCTATATGTTCTTTTACTCAATTTCCATATAAAATTGTCACTAAACAGAACCGTTTAGATCAAGCCCTCTGTTGATTTTCAGAGTAATTCATATGTGAAGGCTACAATGGCATGTCTTAAATTCTTCATAAACTGAATCATTTTGTTTTCTAGGTTTAGGTTTTGATAATAAAATTTCCATAAACTAAAAAACGTTTGCTAATCATCTAAAAAGCTATCATGTGAATATCTTTGTCTTNATGGGACGACGGTGGTTTCAAGGGTAGATCAGTCATTTCCGAGTTCGATCTCGAGTGCTCGAGCTCCTTTCTCAGAAGCCTGCCTAGTTCAACTTTTTATGTGGGTTCTATAGTTGGAGGAATCTTCTTGGCTATGATCCCAGACGGTTCCTTGGGACG